>NC_045797.1:21373942-21677977 GCF_009873245.2 Balaenoptera musculus
GTGCAGAAGAAGAGAGGGCATTGGATCTGTTATATTTGGGCTTTAAGGTTAAGAGAGTTTGTGGGTTAAGTGCTCTCTGTTAACGAGCAGATGATCTGCTGAGTGGATCTCTTTGCTAAGATGGAATAGGGGTATTAGCAGTTACTGTCCTTTCTCAGTTCCTCTGGTGGGACCTGACTACCAAGGGTTTGCCCAAGGGCTGTGGAGTTTAGTGGGATTCTTGTAAAGAAGCAGAACTCTATGGGGCCTTCCTGTGATGAACCCCTCCCACCATGTCCTCTGCCAGATTCTTGTTTGTAGAAAAGCTGTAGTCTCCCAAGTTTCCCCTGAATCACAAAAGCCTGGCTCAAGAATTAATGACTGAAAGGATGTGAGCATGTAGTGACAGAAGTAGCAGTTGGGCCAGGAGAATTGGTAACAATTTAAACAGTAAACAAGTCATATGGCAGACAGAGAATCTTTAGCTCCTCGCTGAAATATATAGATAACAGTATCTGATGCACATTTCTTGAGTAGTTTTATAACAAATGGAAGAAGTTAACTGCTCAGTGACCATGAGCACATAGCCCCCAGACCAGCTGGAGCCTAAGGATTGATAATTTTAACCCCTGTGACACTACCCTATTACCTCACTGTCAACCAATTGTGCACAAGCTGATCACATACCCTGTGACTCCCTCCCTCATCAGGTCTTTAAAAATGCCTCCCTGAAACCCACTGGGGAGTCCGGGTTTTTTGAGCATTAGCTGTCCCGGAATCCTTGTCTGGTGCCCTGCAATAAACGCTGCACTTTCCTTCACCCCAAGCTGGTCTTAGTAGATTGGCTTTACTGCATGCCGGCAAGTAGACCTAAGTTTGGTTCAGTAACACTCTCAGTGCTAAAGCTGTGACAGTCCCCCACATTAGTTTTGCCTTCACTTTCTTTGGTTCAACAGTGTGAATTTGACATATTTTTTCTTTCCTTTAGCTACAGGCAAGTAAAAACCTGTTTCTCCTCCTTGTCAACTTCTAAGAAGCCACATGAGATTTTCTTAGAATGGTAAAGCATTTGATGATGCTTTATGAAACTTGTCCACTTTCCTTTCATTCCTCTCTCACATGTGCAGAATATGAGTTATTTTCATTTATATTTTCCACATGTCATATTCCATTCCTCTAGCCATACAGCAGTTCTCTTTGGAATATAAACATGGAAAATAATATATTTCCCTTCCAACTTCAAATTGGTTGTATCAATCATGTTCTTACTAAAATGATTTCCAACAATCTTTTCTTCTACTTTCATTTAGCTTCTTGCTGCACCTATTGATGAAGCCAAATATATTTTCATAGCTCGCTTCTTCAAACATCCTGTTATTCATATGAATTCTCATTTAATTTTGTTCCCTTTCCTACTTGGTAATTGCACTTGAGATAGTGTGTGACTTCTAACCCTTTCTTTTTCTTACATAGGGTCTTCTTAGCTTGATGATGATGATTATTTAGCTTATTATTATCTGCTTCCTTAAGTTATTTATTTTTATTTGTATCTTTTCCTCTTTCATCACTGATAACTTCATGGTTCATCTCCTTTCTCCTTTATTATCTTTGACTGTCTTTAGCGTTCCTCCCAAAACTTCTCAATGACCAGAGGTATGGCAGATATAAGTTAAAAGAGTCTAGGTAGCTAGATTTGTCTTCCTTCCCACTTGTAAAAAGTTATTTGGTTTATTTTAAATCATAAAACACAGAGGACCACTGTGAAAATTTCAGAAAATATAAAAATATATAAAGTAAATATCATGTATCATCTCTCAGATTGAATAATACCCTATTGAATTAGAGATTACTACATACTCTGAGGCTGGCAAATAGTAAGCACTTACTGAATTTTTGCTGTTAATACTATTATTGTTATTAAACAGTAATGATAAAAGCTGATTTTTGAAAAATTTTACACTTTAAAATGTTTTTTTGTGAAGAAGGTAGATAATCTTTATTTTCATGGTGCATCTTTCACTAATAATGATCTGATAGTCTAATCACAAATTTCATGTTTTTTATAGGAAGAAAGTCCTATATTACTACTTTACATGTTCAGTAGTTTGGGGTTTTTCAGTAATAATAATGACTTTGCTTAATTATTCAAACTAATATCTGACTCTTTTTATGCTAGCAGCCAAAATTTGCAAGAACTCTGGCCAGATAATTATTGTTATTTTTAACATGAATAACTATTTTTCAAATTAGGACAATATAAATTGATACTTTATATGGCAATGCCCCTTCTATAAGCAAAATTCTAACATCAAAAGCTGATATTTTCAAGGTCCAGCTGCCAAGATTCTTTCCTTATACCTTAGAAATAAATGTTTTTTTCTGTAAGAAGGCAGATAATAAATATTTTTAGCTCTGTGTGCCATACAGTCTCTGTCACAAATATTCAGCTCTGCTGTTTTAGTTTGAAAGCAGTCATAGACAATACATAAACACTGGATTTGGTTGTGTTCTAAGAAAACTTTATTTACAAAAGCAGATTGTTACCAGATTTCTTCTGCAAGCTGTAGTTTACCAGCCTAGAGAACCCTATCACCTTCATAATTTTGTTCAATTACGGGAACTACTTATTAAGCAATTCTTGTATAGCAGATATTATGTTATGGCGCTTTACTACATTATAAACTTGAATCTTTACAATAACTCTATTACATAGGTATTATTATCCTCCTTATATTATTAAGGAAACTGAAACACTGAAGCTTAAGTTAATAGTAAGTGGCAAAGCTGCCTTTCGAACCAGCCTTCTAACTCAAGTCTCCAAAGCCTGGACCTTGTTCTATGTTCCTAAAAAATGTTTGAGTCCCTCATTACTAAGGTGACTACTCACTAAATCTGTTACCACTTCCAAGGGTATTTAAATGCTTAAACAATTTAACATTTAAAGGATTGATGTTCTCACTAATATATAATTTTAGCAGTAGTACCTTGTGGGGTTTCTTTCTTGCTCTCTTAAAAGTATATTATGGAAGCTGAGACCCAGACTGATAGACAATCTAGTCTATCTCTCTGCAGTTTATAAAATATCTCTAAATTATGAAAAAAATGAATGAATTTTCTTTTATTTTTTATTATTTTCTGGATTTTGTGAACATCAGACAAAGTATTCTCAAAAAGGCTAGAATGAAACAGAATTTGTAGCACACTTGGATCCAGTTGAAAAATAGGTAAAGTATTCATAGATTAAAAATAACTAAATTTAGTTTACATGAAGTTAGTCTTAGGAAACTCTTGATGTTCTTGACGTAAATGGGGCAGTGGGAAGAACTTCAAGTTATTCTGATCTCTGGCTCCATCACGTACTAGCACCATAGTCAAGGGTAACTTTCTTAGCTGGCCTGAGTCTCAATATCCTTAGGCATAAAATAAGGCTAATAATAACAACCTTATAGAATTATGGTGAGGACGAAATGTAAAAAAATGTTATATTACAGAGCTAGTATACCAATGTTTATGTAACCCAGATGTCCCTAAATCTTCCAGCCTTGCTAGAATCACACTGTCTTATAAAATTTAAATAAAATGGCCCAAATCCTGTCTCACATAAGAAGGGCCACTCACTTTTATCTTAGTATTACTGTGGTTTATTTGTTGTTGCTGCTGTTATTGCTGTTGTTTTGAGAAGTCTTATGTTGCTCTTAGTTACTTTTTGCACTCTGTTATTTCCCATTTGTGTTTCTTTATTACTGTTTTCCTCTGGTTGCTGTTTCCCTTTCTTTCTTTCATATCAAACTTGATGGGCACACAGCCTGAATTATGTACATTAAACTTTTCTGAAGAGGAAAGGACCCCTGGTGCATCTCTCACTACCTGCCTCTCTCACCTGCCACCTTTTAAACTCTCCCAAGTCCATTCCTGATATTTTTCTAGGGAGAGCAATTCAGCTCACTCCTGCTGTCTCCTTCCACACTGTGCTCAGTGCTGGCCTCAATTTCTGCAGCAAAACAGCTTTTTTTTTTTTTTTTTCCCACTATGAGATACCTTTCCTAGAGAGGAATTTCCATTCTCTTAGCAGGCAAAAGTAACTGCAGTCACAGACTAATATCCACGCCCCCTTCTCTGTGATTTTATATTAATGTAAGAGAGTAATTTTTTTTTTTTTTTCTGAGGCTTTCGGTTAACAACAATTGAAGTTAAATAGGACTACTATAAAATTTCTGTTAGCTAGAACTTTACTAACTTGTCCTTTCAAATAGATTTATGCATTCCATTTTTAAACCTTTGTCTTGTTGGAGGGTAACACACATAATGAATAGTAAACAAAACAATAAATGTATGGTTCATTTAATTATACTGAAATAAACTCCTTTGAATACATCACCCAAGTCAAGAAATAGACACTGGCATCAACCCAGGAGACTTGCCTGTAACCTGTCTCAGTCACACTGCATTACTTCCACACCAAAGATGGCCACTGTCCAAACTTCCAACATTAAAGTTTTGCCTATTTTGCAATTTTCTGTAAGGGGAACCATATAGTAGGGATTCTTTTGTATCTGATTTCTTTGCTATTGTGTTTGTGAGATTCACTCATATTGTTGTATGTAGCTCTAATTCATGAATTTTAATTGCTATATATTATTTTATTGCATGAACACACCACTGTTTCTCTCTGATCTGTGGATGCATATTTAAGTCGTTTTCAGTATTTTGACTGTTATGAATATGTTGCTCTGAACAGTATGTCTATTGTTCACATACATTTGGGAATGAATATAAGTCTTAGGTCTTAGGTCATATGTTTGTACAACCGTAGTAATTACTGACATATACTTTTTTCTTGGTCACATTCCCAAAGTTTTTTTCCTCTCTAAGGACCTAAGCTTTAATGTTCTGCCTTTGTGTTTTTGGCTTTATAGCTCTCACGTTCAATTACCAGCGTTCAATTCTGTCTTTTCTTGCTAAGAATTGACAGCTCTCAACAACACAGCTCAGTTGGGCAACAGCCCTTTAAGCTGTGAGATCCAAAGCAACTTGCCTTTGCTAAATGAGTACATTTAACTTGTTTGGAAGACTCTGTCATTTTACTTTCTAAAGCTTACTTCCTAGGAAATGGAGGACCATTGTCCTCTTCCATGAATTTGAAATTTTCATCTTATTGTATACCCTCAATTAAAGAAAATTTGCAAAATTGCACTCAGGCCTTTTACTACATCTTGCTTTCCTGCAGCTAGTAAAGCAAAATCCATCCCCCTGCATGCAATTGTGAAGAAGGTAGTTAGGGAGAAGGCAACACACTGCTGTACTTATAACCAAAGCATGTGATTTAGAGAATCTATATTAGAGGGAACCACAGGGAGTCAATTGCCATCTATCTGCCTCATACACATTTTAATTATACCACTAACTTCGGCAGGGAGATGTCACCTAACCCTCTGCTAAGACACATTCTTTGTAAAATTAAAATTGTTCTCCTAGGAGGAGGTATACACATAGTGAGATGCAAACACAAAGACAGTCCTTATTTATTTGAAAGTAACTACTGTAATAAGATGAGTCAGGAGGAGATATATATATATATACACACACATATATACATATATATACACATATATATATACATATATATGCATACATATATACATATATATATATTCATTTTATTTTTAGAATAACCAAAAATTATGACTTTCAACATCAAGAAAATTATAAATTCCAGGCTATTAAAACAATCAAATAAAAGAAAGAAAATTTTAATAGAATTTCGACATGAAAATTACCTTCTCTGTCTTCTGCTTAGCTCTTTTCCTTGGAAAAAATTTCAATTTCAACATGGCAACTTTTTCAAGAGACTATTTTAAAAATTGAAAAATGCTTAGTTGAGATGGAGAAGGTGTTAGCTTATACAATTCAATCAGAGTAGGACCCACTGTTAAGGTCATATTCAAGGAAAGACTTGGAGGAAGAGGGGTAAGTAGCCACCAGGCTATCTGTGGGAAAAGAGCTCAAGGCAGAAGAAATAGCAAGTGGAAAAAGCCATACAGAAAACTGTGTTCATTCTATTCCAGAAAAATCAAGAAGGGCAGTGTGGTTGGGCCGAGAGAACAAGAAAGTGTATGGTAGGATAAGACATTAAGAGACTTAGTGGGTATGTCACACCTTTAGATTGTGTTCTGGAGTCACTGGGAGATTATAAAGACAGCAATGTGTGATTCTAACTTATGTTTGAGAGGATCACTCTGACTGTGTGTGAAGAGTGGATCCAAAGGGGCAAGTAGTGGATGGAGGGTGGTTGTGAGTAGAGGTCTTTTTGATAGTCTAGACAAGAGGTGCTGATGGCTTTGACTGGATGGGTATAACCTAAAGAAGAGCCCACTGGATGACTAAGTGGAAGAATGGAGATATTATTTGCAGATGAAGCAGCAGATATCATCTTTATGGTTGATAGCTGTAGCTTGGTGGACACATCATGTAGTAAGAACCAAACTTATAGGCATCCTAACTTCCTAGACACTGACTAGTCTAGGAAATGTGACAGCCTCTCAAAGGAAAGTTTGAATCTTGGTAAAATCCCTTACCTATGTTGCTGCCTCTCATGCTCAGTGGAGAGGAAGGGAAATCAAATGGACTGGATCACAAACCCATTCACTACACTTTGTAGAAGAATTTATCAAATAAGGCTAGAGACCAGGTGTGTGCTGGATTTAAGAAAACAATTTTTTCTCTTGAAATGAAGAGAAAGGAATAGACAATCAATTGTAACATAAAATGAAAGTAAGAATGTTTCCTTTCATTATTATATTAAGTAACTCACAAAACTTTTTCTAATTCCTGTACCTTTGGGTTTTGCTGGCTTAGCTGTCTGGGTCCCTAACAAGAGAAGAAGATTTTCATTATAGGACAGAGTAGTGACTCAATTTACTTGGAATATGGAGATTGTCATCTGAGTTCTTTGAGTATCTTTATCTACCTGATGAACAAGGAAAAAAGGAGTTGAGAATGATGACTGGCATATTTGAATGAGCCTGACTATCAATGGGCAAAAAGCAATGATGCCACGTAATAAAGTGAGCAAATAGTATGTCCTGGGGGCTCTCCTGGGGAAACTTTCTAGTTTACTTTTGTCCAGTGATCAGTGGGAATGGAAAATTACTTCAAATTCAGACAGAATCACAAAAGACACAGACCCTTCAGGAATGAAGTTTTGAGTCTCTTCATGTGATAGGAACTGTTAATGTTCTCCTCAAAGTCATTTTCTCCTTTACCTTAGATGCATGGTGGTGCAACTAGAGACATTATTTCCCAGCTATCATTCTTATCAATTTACTGTGAGTGAAAGTGATGTCCTAACTTCTTTATTATTTACTTAAAAGGAAATCCTGTGTCCTGAGTTTCCCGCATTTTCTTCCCTGTTAGCCAGAAATAGTAGTGGCTGGAGCATCTTGGAAGCCACGTGTTACCAGATGCTCATCATGAATGAACACTCTGCACTGTTCATAAAGGACAGATAGAGTTTTAATAATTTTAAGCCACTGACTTACTGTTGGCTCTGTTTTTTTACAGAAGCCTAAACTTACCCTTACTAATACAACTCTTTAGGCAAAGAACCCTGGCAAGTTTAGGGCAGAGGGAATGTAGATAGGTAGCAGAAGAATCAAATCATAATGTTAACACCTATGGTCTTGCAGGAAAAAAATCCATATTTTCTTCCTTTCTGTATAATCTACATATTTTTACATTTTAGTTAATAATTTTACTTTCCTCTCATTTCCCCAGCTATTTCATATAGCATGTGTTGGTGTCACTAACTTTAAAGTTTGCAAAGTGGGACAGTAAGTTAAGAAGAGAGGAGACAGCAAAGGAGAAATGGCTATCATCCAGAGATTCAGACTTAGATTTGGGTAAAAGAGCTGATGAGATTTGAGTTTTTCTCCTTTCATGAAGAAAATTATTCCCTTTCTTTTTTATATGAGATAGGTTATTTATATTAGAAATGAGTGATATGTGTTTTTGTAATTGATGTTATTATTACTTTTTCAAAGGTTGTTGCTGTGCATCCAGTAGATGGATCTTAATAGAATTTTTGGTGTTGGGAAGCAGATCCCAGGAAGGGATTAGACATGTTGGGAAAAGTTCAAGGCTGTGAGTTCAGTGTTGGATTCAGAAAGGCAGCTGCTGGAGCCTTCAGTCACTTATGCTCCCACACGTTTCCATGGCTGCCACAGAGACTTTGTCCAAGCTCTTTCTTTGCACTGTGCCAGTGACAAACACTCACTTTCCTGCTGACTTTCTGCCTGGCATGGTTGTCAGGTGAATCTAGGCAGTACCCTTCCTTTCAGATACTGCTTATTCTCAGCAAAATAGAGGCCCAAGGAGGACCCTCTCTCTGACTTGGGTTGTTTTTTCTCCTCACTACTGTAATATTAATCTTTCCATGACAGTCTATCATGGTCTTCTCTAGAAGGAAGGTTCAGATAGTGGCTAAAACTTCTGATTTCAAGTAAAGAAGACCTGGGTCCAAATCTTAAATCTGTCAAGCACCAGCTACTGTAAAGTTGGTCAAGTTATTTCATCTCTCTAACCCTCATGATACCTGTGTATAAATGGCTCACAAAACCTCTTAGAGTTGTAAGCATTCAACAAGTGTTACCTACTATTACTCCTTAATGCTTGTACTTTTCTCAAGATAAGTGTTTCCAAAGGGAACTGTGGTTCTCTCTTTTCTTGTTTTCACTTGTGCTGCATCTATTACAAGTGCCATCTTCTAGAAGAAGTTGACTCATCTCATTTATACTAAGCAATGGGGCATGGGACTTGGACCTGGGAGTGTTTGTTAGACAACAAAGTACATCCTCTTAAATAATATTATCTTTACTGGCCCTATAGTTTTTGGTATGTGGATTGTATTACTGTCTTTTCTTCCCAGACCACTGCCATGCCTGAACCCTCTTTCCCCTCCTCCTCACCACCTTCACGCTCTGTGAGCCACATCAATGGAGACCTGTAGCGATGGTACTTATATTCCTGACCTCATCTTATCTATGAATGCTTTAGTCCTTTAGAACAGAATATCTAAATGTCAAATAACCATTTCTACATTCCCATACTCAGTTTGGGGGCATTTTCTCAGATTTATTCAAGATCTAGAGCAACATAGCCCTTTTCCTGTTGCAGGTTGTGTAATATGTTTCCACAGCTTTAGTTTGCTAAGATATCTAGGACTGGGCAGGTCTAACATGAATAACATCCTAGGGGACCAGTTTCTTGATGGAAGAGATAATGTAGATCATTATTTCTCAAGTAGGTGCTATTGACATTTTGGACATTGCCATTAACTTTGTGTGATTGCAGAATATTGCAACATAATTAACACCCTTGACTCCTATTCACTAAATACAAGTGATGCCCTCTCCTCTCTACTCCACAAGTTCCTATCCCCATACATTTCCAAAAGCCCCCATGGGTGAGTGGGCCCTGGCTCTTAGTGCCAATGAATAGGTGAAGCAATCTTGAAGTTAGGGGAAGGTCATGAGGGGGTACGCAGTTTAAGACAGTCTTACATCATTGATGGGAGCAGAGCTGGGTATTTCCTGGGACAATAGATACATTTTTAAGGAGATTATATGATGGAAGGTGTTAGAAAGAAAGCAGTATTGTCAAATATTAAGGGTCTGATTTGTTGGTAAGACTCAACAATGTTTCCCTGCCAAGGAGGCATTGGGTGACATCTGGGCAGAGGAGGAAAATTCTAGGGCAGGTTTGTCAGCAAAAATATGATTTTTGTAGTATATGGACTATGTTCCAAGTCTGTTAAACTTCCAGTAATCACTTCATCTTCTCTCTAAAGATATGAATGTTTCAGGTGATTACAGTGGTTTTGTAATCTAGACTGTTCATTTTGAAGGACTAGTGTTTTGTCAGAAAAATTTTAAATTCCCTGAAATTCAGGTGTTGTTTAAAAGAAAAAGGTCTATAATAAATGTTTGAAGTTTAGTTATGAGATTCACGCATTTTAAATTCCTTATTTTTCACTCTATTTGTCTGAGCATCTGTGTTGGGGAATTGTCCTTGGAGATAGAAAAGGAAAAAATGCTTTATTAAAATGGAAAAATGTCCATGTTAATCATTCGTATTTACTTGGAGACCAGGTATGAAAATTTTTAATGCTGGAGAACTTTCTACCAAGTTTTTATGAGCAAGTGAAACAAGGATATGAAATTGAGTTGTAAACTTAACCATAAAGTTGACTGTTGCAAAGGCTATTATACTGGGATTCTGTTATATCAGTGATTTTATTTCCACATTCTATGCTGTATATTAAGACCTACCTTTTCTCATTGTGCTTATCTCTTAATGGTAAATAGTTTCAGAATATCCTAGCAGTTAATAGCAAAAGTTTATAGAAAATATTCCTCCCCCAGAATGATGTGGTAAAATTAGTTTCATTATCATTAAGTTTGCTTATTTAAAAAAAGTTGGAATGCTTGATGGTGGTGGTACTAGGTAAGTATTAGCTTCAAATCTTCCCTTCTTAGTTCCTTGGCAGAATTTCAATTGTATAAGCTTCTTATCTGGGAAATGTTTCACTTCCTGGCAAATTTAAATTGTCATTGAATGCTATTCCATTGATGAAGGCCACCTGGAAATCATGCTCATTTCATGCTCAGTTGAATGGCTGCATTGCTGCTGCTGCTGTTTAGAGAGGAAGGAACCCATGCTATGAGACTGTTCTTTAAAAACCTGGGCTAAGGATATGACTATGTTTTGCTCATTTCTTTCATTCCTCTCTTCTCTTTGATGTTATTCTAATGTATATGCCTTTAGCTTTCTGAATATTATGGTAATTTTAATTTCAGTGTCAGAATCTTGGTTTAAACTAAATGATATAAACAACATGTAGAAGTACTTTTGTCTGAAATATCAGCTTCTACTGAGAAAGATTATGACATTTTCTTTGTGTTGTTTTCTTATTCTTTACAGCAAAATGTTTCCTAGTTAGTAATGGTGTTATTTGAAGAAGGACAATGATTACTATAGGTTTGGTGAGTTGAAACACCAGTTGGATTCTAAAAATCATCCCTTTTATTTAAAATAACATAATTTTTGAGCTTATATTACTTGAAAACTGACATCCCTTTAGAATGGCATCATTTTGAGTGTTGTGGGTTGAGAAAAAAATATTTATATATGTATTTGTAAAAAATCAATGAGAACATATGCTGAAGTTTATTCTTCTGTGGTCTAATTATATTTAAACATATTCAATAGGAAAAATAAAAGTTTACCTTTATGACTATTTCAGAAAAGACACACTTATTCCAATATGATATTACAAGATATAGGGCTTGCAATAACAAAATCTAACTGTATGCTACACGTTGAATGATAAAGAGAGCTTACAATTTGTGATCAAGTGCAAAATTTTAACCAATTTAATGTAAATAGGAAAGAAGAAAAGTTAGAACTCTTTGTTCACAGCTGCAATGAATCTCAACTTTAAGACTCATTATCAGAACTGAGAAATTAGTAAACTTTTGATCTGATAAGAATGAGAAGATTGTTAAATAATCCTCTTGAAATTTCATTACAAAATCTTGGAATATCATTGCATCAGCCATGGCACAAGAAGGTGGGTAACTCTAGGAAGCAATTCAATATTCCCTTGTGTTGGTTAGAAATAAAGACCCACAAACAAGCACTGATAAGTACTTATATTTTATATTCAAGTTCAAATTTTGTTTTTCTCCCCATATTTATCTAAAACAATAATTTTGAACTTAATGTTTACCTTATTGTTTTGTGGTTCAAGTAGTGGTATAGCCGCTAAGCTTTCTTCTTCTTCTCAAAATGCCATGTAAATCACATAAATTAAATAAGGCATATTTTGGAGATCACCTTGTCAGTCACTTTGTTTGCAAATATTTTCTCTCATTCTGTAGTTTTTTCCCATTCTTTTTGTTTTGTTTATGGTTTCCTTTGCTGTGCAAAAGCTTTTAAGTTTAATTAAGTCCCATTTGTTTATTTTTGTTTTATTTTCATTATTCCAGGAGGTGGATCAAAAAAGATCTTGCTGCAATTTCAGTTAAGAGAATATTATGCTTAGGTTTTCCTCTAAGAGTTTTATAGTATCCGGTCAGACATTTAGGTCTTTAGTCCATTCTGAGTTTATTTTTTTATGGTGTTAAAGAATGTTCTAATTTCATTCTTTCACATGTAGCTGTCCAGTTTTCCCAGCACCACTTATTGAAGAGACTGTCTTTCCTCCATTGTATTTTCTTGTCATAGATTAGGTGGCCATAGTTGCATGGCTTTATCTCTGGACTTTCTGTCCTGTTCCATTGATCTATAAGTCTGTCTTTGTGCCGGTACCATACTGTTTTGGTGACTATAGCTTTGTAATATAGCCTGACATGAGGAAGTGTGATTCCTCCAGCTCTGTTTTTCTTTTTCAAGATTGCTTTGGCTATTTAGGGTCTTTGGAGTTTCCATACAAATTGTAAAATATTTTGTTCTAATTCTGTGAAAAATGTTATTGGTAATTTAACAGGGATTGCATTGAATCTGTAGATTACTTTGGGTAGTACAATCATTTTGATAATATTGATTCTTTCAATCCAAGAACATGGTATTTCTCTCCATCTATTTGTGTCATCTTTGATTTCTTTCATCAGTATCTTATAGTTTTCTGAGTACAGGTCTTTTGTCTCCTTAGGTAGGTTTATTCCTAAGCATTTTATTCCTTTTGATCTGATAGGAAGTGGGATTGCTTCTTTAATTTCTCCAAAATATACAAACAACTCATATAGCTCAATATCAAAAAAAAAAAAACCCAATAAAAAAATGCACAGAATATCTAAATAGATATTTCTCCAAAGAAGACCTACAGATGGCCAAGAGGCACATGAAAAGATGCTCAGCATCACTGATTATTAGAGAAATGCAAATCAAAACTGCAATGAGGTATCACCTCACACCAGGGCCATCATCAAAAATATCTACAAACAATAAATGCTGGAAAGAGTGTGGAGAAAAGGGAACCCTCCTACACTGTTGGTAGGAATGTAAATTTGTACAGTCACTATGGAGAACACTATGGAGGTTCCTTAAAAAGCTAAAAATAGAGCTACCATATGGTCCAGCAAGCCCACTCCTGGGCATATATCTGGAGAAAACCATAATTCAAAAACATACGTGTACCCCAGTGTTCATTGCAGCACTATTTACAATAGCCAAGACATGGAAACAACATAAATGTCCATCAATGGAGGAAAGGATAAAGAAGATGTGGTACATATACACAGGGAAATATTACTCAGCCATAAAAAAGAATGAAACAATGCCATTTGCTGTGACATGGATGGGCTTAGAGATTGTCATACTGAGTGAAGTTAAGTCAGACAGAGAAAGACAAATATCATATGATATCGCTTACATGTGGAATCTAAAAAATGGTACAAATGAATGTATTTACAAAACAGAAATAGAGTCACAGATGTAGAAAACAAACTTATGGTTACCAAGGGGGGAAAGTAGTGGGGGGCGGGGATAAATTGGGAGATTGGGATTGACATATACACACTACTACATACAAAATAGGTTACTAATACGAACCTACTGTGTAGCAGGGGAACTCTACTCAATAGTAAGTAATGACCTATATGGGAATAGAATCTAAAAAAAGAGTGGAAAGATTATTTACGATAAAAATAACAATAATGCAGAATAAAGATAGCTAATATTTATCCAGTATCTATGATGTGCCAGGGAAAATTTTAAGTATTTAATGTGTATTAAACTACTAATTATGCCTATTATCCCTGTGAGATAAGTATTATTGATACTATTATCCCTATTTTGATAAAATATTTTATCATGTACAAATTAGAAAACTGAGGGAAATGAAAGTCAAGTAAATTTCCTGAGATCACACAGGGATAAATGGCAGAGTCTGAGTTTAAATTTAAACCCATAGTCTTAACCACCATGCCATTGTGTATCTCCAAGAAAAGAGAATAAATCCATAATCAAGATGAAATTTAAACGGAAGACCATCAGTAGACCAGACATTTTGATAAGACAAAATGTGAGTACAATTTTAGTGTCAGAGGGAAAAAAATAAAGAAAACAGTGTCTCAGAAGATACCAGTGGCAGAGATGGAAACTGTGTCTCCAAGAGGTGCCTAGCTTTACACTGATAGATATTTGAAAGCTTTAGATTCAGATGTGTTAGTGAAGCTATGTCTTATTCCCTTCAATCATTTTCACAGAAAGAGTGATTAATAGAGTGATTACTATTTAATCCCAGGCTAAAATTAGACACTGATATTTTTAAGAAATTTAATAATCTATAGATGAATGGCAAGGACTTCAGGTTTGGGCATGAATACAACAGAATAAACCTCTCCTTTTTTTGGCCAGCCTATCTACTTCTTCCCAGTGGTGATCTGTAAATAAACTACATATGACATGCCCAACCAGCATACAAAGAAGCTTCCATGTGACATTCACAACCAGTGGAAATATCCATATAATAAATCCTAGCAGTACACCATATGACATCTCAGTGAGTGTACATAGAATCCTACCACACAATAAGCCCAAGCAGTACAGAGTGCCCTATTGCACGACATACTCAACTAATGTACATAGAAAACTCCATATGACATTCTCAACCAATGGACATGGAAATTGAGATAGATCCTTGTGCTCTCCTAAAATGTATTAGAAAGCACTCTCACATAGAAAAAGAGGAATATTGCTATAGTTTAATCAATCTAATCCTTGATACACAGATGGTGAATGAGCAGTAACTACCCAAGAAAAAAAGAAATAGAAGAACAGAGACGATCCAAGATAATCAAGCATAATACAGACCCTGGAAAAATGGGTAAATCATGCATTGGAAGATATGTCTTAAAAAAATCTACTTAGAATCTTCAGAGATATACAAGAAAATATTGCATTTTTAAAGAAACATAGACTACTAGAGGGAAGGAGAAAATATGAGAACAAGAGAAAATTCTTAGAAATTAAAAATATGTGACTATTAAAGGAAGAAAAATCAACAAATTCAATAAACAAATAAACAAATTCAGTAGAATCCAGAAATCCTCCAGAGATTTAAAAAAGACAAAATATTCACTTCAGCAGCACTGCACAGTAGAATGCACTGTCTTCAAAATTTTTAAAGAAAATTATTTTGAACTAGCATTATATATCAAGACTAAGTAACAACTAAGTATGAAGACAAAATAGAGACATTTTCTGCATAGAAGATTTCAGAAAGTTTATTTTCCGTGCACTTATTGACTGAAAAAATAATTGAGGATATACTTTAAGAATATTAAAATGGAATCCAAGAAGGAAGAACAATGATATATAAGTACAAGAGGAGGGCAATGAAGATAAGATATTCAGTAAGCTTAGATAGCAGTTTGTAATATAAAAAGTGAAATTGTATTTACTTTAACAAATTATATGGTTAAGAGCTGAATGAACTTAGTGATAAGCTAAAGGCATAATATATTTTTTTTAAGTAGGAAAAATAAACAAGACATTGTATAACGTCAGGGAAACCCAAAAGCTACTTGAGTAATTGATGACCATAAATCTGAAAAAAACATAAATTTTATAAACTTAACAGTAAACATCCATGGTAGAGCTAACAGAAATTGGCAAGTGAATGGGAAAGTGAAGGGAGGTAGAGAATTACAGAGCCACTGATTTTCTCATCTTTTATGGTAGGGAGAGAAGATGTACTTGCTAAAGTTGATGGATCATCAAAGAGAAGTTGAATTATATCACTCAATATCCTAAAGATAGAAGGAGATCTAAACATAATAATATAACTTGCCAAGACTGATGGAGCACGGGGGAGAGAGGAATCAATAATGTGGATGAGCTACATTTTTATACGTCAAAGCAAGTAGTCAATAAATATTATTAGATATTGACTAACCAAAAATATCTGTCAAAAATATATTATTTAGGGAGAAACAGTTGAAGATGTTTACCTTCAGGGAATAAAAATTGGGGAGAGGAACAGAGGAATTTTGCACTTTTCTGTTTTATTTGGAGGTATCATTTTTTTTTTTTATCATGTGCATTTATTTCTTGTAAAAGAGTCTTGTCATGAAGCAAAGGCACACTCAAACTGAGTAATCACTGAAGCATTTAATAAAGGGACCACTTATAATAATTTTGGTTCCTCGACTCCTACCAACAGTAGAAGCGTTGCACCCTGGCTTAGTAACAGTAAGGAGCCATTACATTTCCTAAATCTAAAGGTGAATGAGAGGGAGCTGTCACCCAAATGGGAAAGATTAGCTGGTTAGAGCAGCCTGACAGGAGGGTAGCCTGTGGAAGAGAAATGTAGCAAATCCATGATGATGTAGAAAAGAGGAAAAACACCAAGAGAATAAATACCTTGACTCCTTTCACCTTTTACTCTTGATATCTTGTAGGTTCTTCCCATTGGTTAACCTATCAGAAGCTAGAGGTCAAGGGAGCCCATCAAGTAGTCCATGGAGATCTATCCGGGAGCAAAATAGAATAAGATGTAAAAAGGTGGAAATATATCTAGAGGGGAAAAAATGAAGATATCTAGTACATTTACATTAACAAAATATGTACAATGTCATTATAATGTGTCATATTTGTACAGAAAAATAATTTTGGAAATAATCCATGTATCATCATCAACTCCTGGTGGTGTTTTATACTGGCTGTAGGTGACTTGAAAATTTGTGTTAAAGCACTTTTTTTTTAGATGTTAAGGAAATACTTATAGAGGAATGAGCAAGTGGTACTTGGAAGGTAAGGCAAATGATAAAGTGTGTGTTATTTTAAGCCCAGAAGCTTACTCCTGTGGGGAAACAGAAATGCCTAAGATATATGCATTAGAATCACTGTAAGGATGAGGGAGATAGGATACTTAGCTCCCTGAGAGTCACTGTTTGTGATCTGCTGGTGAAGGCAAAGGGGTCTTCCTAAGATATAGGAAAAAAATCTCCAGGCAGCAAGATGTAGACCCTGGTCATTGAAAGCTGACCAGAGCACAAGAAGTTTGAAGGATAAGGGTAGGGCAGAGCTAGATGTTTGCTACTTCTGGCTGACATGACAAGTACACAAATACCAGTTACAGAGTTGAACTTGTACTGCCTGAGATTTAAAATCAGCTTTTGAGAAGGTGTTGAAGAAATTCTTAAAAGTCCCATCTGGTTGTAGTAACAGCAAGCATCATAATATCTATTATTCTTTCAGGCAATTAGAAAAAAAAATGTTTTGTAATTATTTGATTCACATTTCTTTTTAATGTTTTTGACAGTCTCTAATTTTAAAATGAACACACTCAAATGTATCATTTTCTGTATTTTGACACATTGGACTTCAACAATCTGTTTACCAATGTGCCTGGGAGAAATTGGTGTTAGGAAAACCTCAGAACAGAAGTTTTCTTGCAATCTCCATGTATAAATCTGAATTGATGAAAACATGCCCTTGATTAGGAAATGTGTGGCTCTGCTGTGTTTTTATATGTTTGTTTGTTTTAAATGCAGGCTCATGAATGCTTATTCCTATAAAATTGTACACTTGAGTTATCATATTGTTCTAGGGTTTCTCTGTGCTCAGTACAAAACCAGATAGGGCTCGGGGCACCCTTGCCACTCATACCGTCACCTCTTTTTGGATAAATGTATGAAATATTTCATCATGTCATCATAAGACTAGAGTTTGTTTAATTCCTTCTTTGCAAGTTTAAATGTTTGTGTTTAGACTTCTAAATTATCATAATAAATTTTGATTGCTTCTTTTTGTAATGTATTTTAAGAAGGCATTTTCCAAGTGAGTTGAAAATCATACTGTGGAAAATCATATATTGAATCAAACATTCAATAAATATGTATTGAGTTCATACCGTGTGGAAGTAACTGGTCTCGTGCTTGAGATGCATCGGTGAAGGTGAAGATCCCTGACCTGCTGCTTACATTTAAGCAGTGAGAGTAAACCAACAAGTTGTAAATACATATAATATGTCAGAAGGTGCTACAGAAAAATGAGAAAGGAGAGCAAAGTAAGGAAGGTTGGAAATGCTGGCATCAGGGAGCAGGGTGTAGTATTAAAAGGTCAAATTTGGCCTCTGGAAAAGGGAAAATTGTGCAAAGACATGAGGAAAGTGAGGAAGTCAGGCTTGTGGTCATATGAGGGAAACACATTCTAGGCAGAAGTAGTAAATAGTACAAAGACTGAAAGACAGGCATAAAATATTTTAAAATGCAAATTCTCTGGTTGAAAGGATCATTCTAGTTCTGTTTAAGAAGAGACTGTGGGAAGGCAAGGGCAGAAGCAGGCAAACTAGTTAAGAAGGGATTGCAATAATCTCGAAAAGAGATCCTGAGAACTTGGGTTAATTTAAAATAAATATTGATTGCTAGGGAAAAAAAAAAAAAAAATTAAAGGAAAATTTGTCCATGAATCAGTTCAGTTAATCAGGCCTAATATGAACTTAGCATAATAGCATCAGCTCTTTTTCAGCTAATGTTGACCACATTCATAGACAGGGGTTTATAAAATGGAAACAAATTTCTGAATGCCTCATCTGGCATCCAAGACAGGAAAGTGTGATGGTGGCTGTTTTTCATCAGGGTTCTCTTTATAAGGTAATAAAAATTGCCTAATTAGTAATTTAATGAGAGGATTTTGCAAATTGATGGGCTTCATTTTGAAACAAATTAATTGAGTATACAAAATGGATCTATTCTTATCTCGTCTCTGGAACTGAGAAACAAACTCTGCGATCATGCATGGGAATCTTTCCAGCACTTTGCTGAGATTTTTCTTTTCATTTTTTATTTTTGAGTTTTCTTTCTGTCACTGCTTTGATGAAGGGATGTCCAAATTGCTAGTGTGTGTTGTGGGAAGGAGAAACAGGCTCTCAATTACTAAGAAATATTATATTCTGACCTCACAAGAATCCCTCCTCAATGGGAAGGCACTCTGCTCTACAACAGAAAATAAACTTCGTTTATCAGCTACCATGAGCTATTTATAAAAAAAAAAAAAAAATTACCAAGAATTCACAGAGAAATTGTCAGTTCTAAAAAGAAAAAATTTCAATATGTCATATTCTGTGACCCAAATTCAATTAAATACTGAAAGTAAAGACAAAAACTTCAACCTAATGAAAAGCCTTCCAAATAATTCTTGAATCAAATCTTAAATCATCTCAGCGATTTCAGAATATTTAGAAACTGATGGCAATGCTTAAAATAGTTATCAAAGCTTAAACACTGTGGCCAAGCTGTACTTACAGAAAAATTTATAAGGATAAGAGTTTTCCTACTAAAAGCTAATGAATATAAATGAATTATAATATTGATTCAAGAGATTACATTAAAAGATAAAACAAAGCCTGTGTAAACAAGAGGAAGAAAAGAGAAAGAGAAATTAGTCCTACAAATAAATTAATTAATTTATAAAATAAAGTTTTTGAACAGACAAATGAAGCACATATGCTAACAAATATTCTAACTAAAGACAAAAAAATGCAGGTGTGTGGGGTAAAATACAAAAAATTAGAAAACCACAAAATTATAAGTGAGAAAACAATTATAATAACAAATACTGAAGAATTAAAATAACTGTATAGACATATGTTTTATAATTAGACTAACATTTTTCAAAATCTGAATGACTTGGAATATTTTCTAGCAATAGAGAAATTTTATGAAAAAATCCTGAAATAGCCAATAATTATGAAAGTAAGAAAGTAATTAAGAAAGTTGCCAAATAACTCATCTCCTACTCCCCAAAGTATCAGGCCAACATAATTTAATGTGGAAAGTAATTCATATTCCATTTAAAATAAACACAATATACAGAAAGAAAAAACTTGCTCAATTTCTTTTACAGGAGCTGGCATAGCACTTAGGCCTAAGCCCAGCAAAATAATAAAACAACATAAATATCATCTGTGCCTATAGCTGGATAATCCATTAACATAAAATAGCTAGGATTAAACTTAACTGATGAGCCCAACCACAATACTTTACTGAAAGCACAACATTTTACTGAGGGATATAAAATAAGAATTGTGTAAATGGTGAGAGATAAATAGCACATTCTTATGGGAGTGCCCACTATAAAAAAGGTGTTAGTTTTTCTTATGTTTTATTATAAAAACAATTAGGGAATTTTCCCCAAATCATTATGAAATATTTATAATTACAAATGTATGAAAATTATCAGAAAATGTTTGAAATAAAGAGTTATAATGAGTAAAGACTAGCTTTCCAAAAAATTAGCTTTCCAAGGTATCAAATTATGCTATACAACCACAATAAACATAGAGGAATGCTATTGGTGCCAAAGTAAATAGGTGGAACAGTGAATCAGTGGTGAAAATAAAAATATAGAAAAATAAATTTATATTTGTGTAAACTTTGCTACATAGAGTAGATGGCATTTAAAATTAGGGGTTAAAGAAGGAATTATTCAATAAATAGTGACAAGAGTTTTGGCTCGGAATTTTTTTTGGAAAACACAATTAGATCCCTATTATTTATATTACCTCTAAATATGTATGAAATTTAGTATAGATTTAAACATAAAATAAAAATGTAAATATATTAAAATATGTAGATGAATAACTAAAAATCTTTAGCTTCTAATCTATAAAGGAAAAGATTAATAGGTTTTCAATATTAAAATAAATATTTTCACGTGGGGAATATATATAATGTACAAGGTAAAAACAAGGCATATCACAATCTTGTTAAAAATTTGCTATATATTTCATAATCAGGTAATTCATACTTTATTCTAATAGTTGCTATAACTTCTCTCCAAATGTCCCCACATACTTGGAGCAGAATTCCCTAAGCAGTTCACTGTGGAGCTTTGATGACTCATGATGGATTTATAGATGGCCTGAGATATTAATCAACTTGGGCACTGAGCAGAGTATGGACTAACTAACTGCAATAGGCCTCATATTTTACCCCATTGTGCCATGAGTGTTGTGATTTCTTTGTGTGGCATGATGTAAAAAAGATTACAGAAAACTGTAGGATTAGATAAAACTCTTTAATCACAGCCTGGGATGTGTAGCTCTAAGAAACATATGATCTCAAATTGAAGAAGACACAAATAAATGGAAAGATGTCTCATGTCTATGAATTGGAAGAATTAATATTGTTAAAATGTTCATACTAGCTAAAATGACTTACAAATCAATGCAATTTCTGTCAAGTTTCCAATGGTGGAAGTTCCAGATCAAGACGGTGGTGTAGGAAGATCCTGAACCCACATCTTCCCATGGACATACCTAATCTACACCTACATGTAAAACAATTTCTCCTGAAGAAAAACTGAGTGTTAATTGAACGTCTTATGTACAACAAACCATAGAGGGACCACATAGAGATAGAGATGGGTAGAAATGGAGACATGAACTTGACGGGAACCCCATGCCTGTCACAGCAACCTGCAGTACAGAGTGATATCACTGAGAGACTCTCGCAGAGACTCATCTGCCCTAAGGTACAGCAAAAACTCAGCAGTTTATAAGGGTCCTATTCTACATGTGAAGGAAATCCATTTACTAAACCTAGAGCAACTGCTTGGCTGGAACTGAAATGGCTGGAACTCTCTCTGGGGTCAGAATCATTACAGAGCGGTATTTTTATTGCATTCCTCCATCTAGAAAGCATAGACAGGAACACTGTCCAGGCATTCTACCAGCCTGACATGCTGCCCCAGGACACACCAGACCCATATCCCATACTAGCTATAACCATCCCCCCAAATCAGCCCTGGTGTGGCATGCCCTGGGATCCCCTAGCACACACCAACTCCAGCTCCAGCTGGCCTGCCTAAGCTGTCTAACACATGCAGTCTATGCAGGGGATGCTCCTACACAAAGCCACAGCTTCAAGACCTGGAGAGGTGGCTGTTTTGCCTAATTCACATAAACAAACACAGAAAGTAAAACAAAATGAGGAGACAGAGAAATGTGTTCCAAATGAAAGAACAAGACTAAATCCCAAGGGGGGGTGGGAAATAGAAAAACAATAAAAAGGAGATAAGTAATTTACTTCATAAAGAGTTCAAAGTAATGGTCATAAAGATGCTGATCAAATTTGAAGAAGAATGGAAGAACACAGAACTTCAACAAAGAGTTAGAAAATATAAGAAAGAACCAATCAAAGCTGAAGAATGTAATAACTGAAATGAAAAATACGCTACAGGGAATCAATAGCAGATTAGATATACAGAAAAAGGAATCAGCAATCTTGAAGACAGAATAGTGGAAATCACAATCAGAAGAGCAAAAAGAAAAAAGAACTAAAAAAAATGAGATAGTTTAAGGGGCCTCTGAGACAACATCAAGCATATTAACATTTGCATTATAGGAGATCTAGAAGGAGAAGATAGCAAGGAAGGGACAGAAAAGTTATTTGAAAAAATAATGGCTGAAAACTCCCCTAACCTGGGGAAGGAAATAGATATCCAGGTCCAGGATAACAAAAGACCTTGAATTGCCAAAGCAACCTTGAGAAAGAAGAACAAAGTTAGAGGTCTCACACTCCCTGATTTTAAGCTATACTACAATGCTATAGTAGTCAAAACTGTATGGAAGAAAAACTGACACATAGATCAATGAAGCAGAATAGAGAGCCCAGAAATAACCCCCCACATATATGGTCTACTAAACTACAACAAAGACAGCAAGAATATACAATGGGAAAAAGACAGTCTCTTCAACATATGGTGTTGGGAAAACTGAACAGCTATATGCAAAAGAATGAAACTAGACCACTTTCTTACACCATATACAAAAATAAACTCAAAATGTTATACAGACTTAAATGTAAGACATGAAACCATAAAACTCTTAGAAAAAGACATAAGTAAAAAACTCTGACATTGGCCTTAGCAATATTTTTTGTATCTGTCTTCTCAGGCAAGGGCAGTAAAATCAAAATTAAAATGTGACTACGTCAAACTAAAAAGGTTTTGCACTGTGAAGAAAACGTGCAACAAAAGGAAAAGTCAACCTACCAATGGGAGAAGAAATTTGCAAATAATATGTCCTTTAATTAATATCCAAAATATATAAAGAACTCATATAACTCAATCAGCCAAAGAAAAAGAAATAATCCAATTAAAAAATGGGCAGATGACCTGAATAGACATTTTTCCAAACAAGAAATACAGATAGCCAACAGGCATATGGAAAGATGCCCAACATCACTAATCATCAGGGAAATGCAAATCAAAACTACAATGAGCTATCACTTCACGTCTATCAGAATGGCTATTGTCAAAAAGACAAATAACAAGTGTTGGCAAGGATGTGGCAAAAAGGAAATCCTCATGCACTGTTGGTGGGAATGTAAATTGGTACAGCCATTATGGAAAATAGTATGGAGATTTCAAAAAATTAAGAATAAGACTACTGTATAATCCAGCAATTCCACTCTGGATATTTATCCAAAGAAAACAAAAACACTAATTCAAAAAAATATATGCACCCCTCTGTCCACTGCAGCATTATTTACAATAGCCAAAATATGGAAGAAACCTAAGTGTCCAATTGATAAATGAATGGATATACACACAATGGAATGTTACTCAGCCATAAAAAAATTCAATCTTGCCATTTGTGACAACATGGATGGACCTAGAGGATATTATGCTAAGTAAAATAAGTCAGAGAGAGACAAATACTGTATGATTTCACCTATATGTGGAATCTGAAACACAAAACAAATAAATAAAACAGAAACAGACTCATAGATAGAGAGAACAAACTTTTGGTTCCTAGAGTGGAGAGGAGAGGGAGGATGAAGAGGTATAAACTTCCAGTTATAAAATAAATAAGTCACAGGATGTAATGTACAGCATAGGGAATATAGTCAGTAATTGCAGTTACTTTGTATGGTTGCAGATGGTAACTAGATATATCATAGTGATCATTTCATAGAGTACAAAAATATCAAATCACTGTTATGCACCTGAAATTAATATAATATTATGAGTCTATCATTCTTCAATAATATAAACAAAGAAATCAATAGAGTAAGAAAAAATATAGAGTGCTGAGGGAGTGGGGGAAAATCTTGAATGCCATAGAAATAGAGAAAAAATCTAAAGTTAAAATGAAACTAAAAATGACCATGAATAGCCAAAGCAATCTTGAGCAAAAGAAGAAAGCTGACATAACACAACCTAATTTCAAAATATACTATAATGTTATAGTAATCAAAACGTGTGATTCTGGAATAAAAACAGATATATAGACAAATGGAACAGAATAGAGAGCCCAGAAATAAATCTACACATTTATAATCATCTTTAACAAAGGTACCAAAAATGTATAATGAGGAAAGGAAAGTCACTTGAATAAATTGTGCTGGGAAATCTGTTATACATCAACAAGCAAGGAGTGAAACTGGACCTTATCTCACTCCATATACAAATATGAACTCAAAATGGATTACAGACTTAAATGTAGACCAGAAACTGTAAAACTCCTGGAAGAAAACATAGGAAAAAACTTCTTGATATTGGTCAGTAATATTTGTGTATAATGCCAAAAGCACAGGCAAGAAAAAGAAAATTAGACACGTGGGAATTCATCAAACTGAAAAGTTTCTGCACAGCAAAGGGAAGAATCAACAGAGAAATGAGACAACCTATGTAATGGGAGAAATTATTTATAAACTATGTATCTGATAAGAGGTTAACATCCAAAATTAATAAGGAATTCAAACAACTTAATAGCAAGAAAATAAATAACCTGATTAAAAATGGGCAATGCCCCTGAATAGATGTTCCTCAAAAGAAAACATACCAATGCTCAACATCATTAATCATCAGGTAAATGCATATCAAAACCACAAAGAGATATCATCTCACACATGTTAGAATATTTTATCAAAAGACAACAGATAACAAATGTTCACAAGGATGTGGAGAAAGAAAACCTTTGTACACTGTTAGTGGGAATGAAAACTGGTACAGCCACTATGAGAAACAATATGGAGGTTTCTCAAAAATTCTTCATGTATCCAAAAAACCCCAAATTTTGAAGAGAAATCTGCACTCCCATGTTCATTTCAGCATTATTTATAATGGCTAAGTTATAGAATCAAATTAAGTGCCCTCTTAGGATGAATGGATAAAACAAATATTATATATACATATGTTATACATATATATATACACACAGTGTATATATATATATATATATAAATATAATATATATATATATATTTATATACAACATATATATAATGAAATATTATTCAGCCATAAAAACAAGGAAATCCTGCCATCTCTTGAAACATGGATGAACCTGGGAGATTTATACTAAGTGAAATAAGCTAGCTGGAGGAAGACAAATACTGCACATTCTGCTTATAAGTGGCATCTACAAAAAATCAAACTCATAAAAGCAGAAAGTAGAATTTTGTTTTCTTGGTGCTGAGGGTAGGGGGGAAATGGGGAGATGTTGGTCAAAGAGTACAACGTTTCAGTTATTTAGGATTAATAAGTCTAGAGATCTAATGTACAACATGATGGTTACAGTTAATAATAATGTATTGAATACTAGAGATATACTAAGAGAATATATTTCAGGTGCTCTCACCACAAAAAAATGCTAACGATGTGAGGAAATGATATTTTAGTTTGATTGGCATAACCATTTCACTATGTGTATGTATATCAAATCATCTTAATGTACACTTTACATGTTTATACTTTTTATTTTGTTCCCTTGTCTTGAGATGATGGAGCCTGTGCCAACTTCTGAATCAAGAAGAGCCAATCACCTTTTTGGGAAATTTGGAATTAAGAATTAGATTTTAAAGCAAATAAGAATTTTCAAGGGCTCACCATCTATATGACCACGTGGAGTTGGAGCCAAAATTGATGCCTTGGCAACCGCAAAGGTAAATGAGCTGAAGAGTTATTGTAGTTTGGTGGAAAAGCACAAGAATCTAGAGCTAGATTGCCTAGTTTTTAATTTAACCTCTAACACTTATAATAAGTGTAACCTTGAATAAATTACTTGACTTCTCTATGCCTCAGTTTCCTTTTATTTGAAGTGGGGATCATAAGAGTTCCAACCTCACTGGACAGTTGTAAGGATTAAATAAGGACTTAGAACTGTGCCTAGCAAACTTATAACTATTGTAAAAGTATTTCTTCTGTTATTTTGCTCTTCTTACCATTTGTAGGTGGAGGAACAAAAACCTGCCAAGGAAACTTATTTGCAGAGAGAAAAATTGAGAAGACAAAGTGAGGGACCCATATGATATGAGAGAACTTCTTGAACTCTTGTTAATTTTGCTGTGTGGCCCGTGAGGCAATAGGATTTTATGTGGAATGTTTCTCTATAAAATAACAACTTCTCCCCCTTTTCCCACTATTCACAAATCACCTCTTTGAGCCACGTTGATTAGGCTTCTAATTCTTACAATGGAGAATGCCTGGCAGATATACAAATCAATTTTAAAAAAGATGAGTCCTCCCTTCCATCCTAAATGTACATGCACAGCAAAGGAAGGACAATATATAGATTAATGATATTCAGTATCATTATTCAATTAATGATATTGTAATGATATTCAATCAAAGCAATGAAACATTTAAATGACATTTTACTTTTCAAGTATCAAATTGGAAAACAATGATGAGCATAATACTTATGTTGATTAGGAGACTGGGAAATCGACCCACTCATATACTGTTTTCACCCTACGTAATTCTACTTGGGGGGAATAACTCTAGGGGGTCAGATGCTCAGAAGGGCTAAGCAATGATATTCGCCAAGGCATCATATAAACAGTAAAACAATAAACCGAATAAAAACACAACATAGAATTAAGAAAATGAATTGTGATATAGTTATTCAATTAAAATTTTTCAGCTTTTAAATATTATACTCTTGTTCATAAATAATATTTTTTCAAGGGAAAATCTGATCTTGCAAAACCCCATGGATAGTAGATTTTCCTAAATATTTTTTTGTGAATACACATGCACACATATAGGTATATATACACACACATGCCTACATATATGTATATGTATGAATATAACAAATATATTTGTAAACATATACATAAATATGTAGGCATGTGGGTGTGTGCACATGTGTGTATTTACAAGGAAAATTATTCTGTGAGTGTGTATACAACAGGTAGGGAAACTACAGCCTTCAGCCCAAATCAAGCCCACTATCTGTTTTTGCAAATAAAACTGTATTGGAACACAGCCATGTCCATTTGTTTATTCATTATCTTTGGCTGTTATTGTGCTACAATGGCATAGTTAAATTGTTGAGATTGAGACTGTATGACCTGCAAATCCTAAAATATTTGCTATTCAACACTTTACAGAAAATGTTTGCCAATCTCTGGTAAAAAACCAAAATGTTGTGACTTGCTATGGTGATGGGATTTCAGATGATTAACATATTTTTCTTTTTGCTATGTGTAAGACAATTACATATGTGGATGATTTCCACTGCTAAATATTTTTACACAGAGACAATTAACTAGCTAAATTCTATATATTTAAAATGGAAAAGACTTTGCTAAAATTCAGTTTTTGTGAAACTGAAAAAAATTTGTACTTGGTTTTGTGCATATACTAATGTACATGTGTTTGGAATTGTACAACTAAATGTGTCATGTAATTATCATCAACAACAACAAAACCTTGTAATTCCAGATAAATGTATTTAATATAAGTAGTATTTGCAAATAACTCATGACAATGTTGAGTTTTTGAGGAGTAGAAGATATGTCATCCCAGGTCTATTTAAAATATTTTTGCTTTCAAAGTGTCCTATTTGGATTGTCCTAATGCTTGTCGTAGGCAGATACCTCTAAAGTCAAGATGTGTTTGAGATTACTATCTATAGAAGCTCTCTTTTTGAAGAGATTAGGATTCTACCCAGAAACCAAAAGATTTGAGATAGCAACTTGAAGAGTGTTATATGATAGCACTGCTTGGCAAGAGAAAACAGAGACTAGCCAACGATAGCATCTGGTTGACTTGGGCTAGATTATGTTTGTTAGTTACATTGATTGCTCTTGTTCCAAATCCTTTCTAAGTGGTTTTACGGTCATTCCTTAAATTCCTAAGGGAGGATCTCCAGTGGGAAGAAGATGGACTGACAACCTAATGTTCCACATGGTTATTATATTTCTTATTATGAACAATGGTAGTCAGATTCTGACAATCTCATGTGAGTTTCGACACAGTGAATCCATTTTTTTCTCAGGGTACTGAGTTTCCAAAATTGAGCAGTGGAGGATTAGTTACTGCATTCAGAGTTAACCACAATGTTATATGTCTCTCCTGATTATTAAGATGCACTCATGCAGAGTGGTGACAATCTGTTGCCATTCCAGAGTGTAAAATTAAGGTCACCTTATCAGAGTTGAATCATTAGTTCAACATCTCATGGGTGGAAGTTTCCAGTACTCACCAGAAACCTCTAGCATGCCAACTTGCTTTTATGATAATTGGTGATTTTAATTCATATAAATAAAGTTTGTAGCTACAAAAGGGGATGGGAAGAATAGAAGAATGGGCTTTGGAAAAAACAAAAAAACACACAGTAGTTTGTATCCAGAATTGTACTGAAGGAGAGATGTTGATTTCATGGAAAATGAGCAATCCTATCATTATAGTCCTGTGCTGGAAAAACATTTCATTTCTGAGTAACCTGTTGAGGAACAGTGTCTGGCATAGTGTATTGGGAATGATTGTCAGGATCCTCCCAGGGTCACTGAGAAAACATGCCCTAATTGATTAATGATACTGCCAAGGTTTGTTGGGGGAAGGGTGGCATGTGAACCATGAATTTGACAAATTTCCATGGAGGTAAAATTTGCAGTGGGTCAAAGAGAATTTCCACGTTTCAGGATATATGTATCTCTTATGACTAGCCTCAGTCCCCTCCACTTATTTTTTTTCTTAACTCCACAACTAACAGTGTGATGACTAATTTTGGCTTCTCAGATACCAAGTTACTTGGAGAAATTATATTCCAGAAAAGGGATATGAGGATTCTGTTCTCCAGAATGAATTAATCACCCACATACCCCACTTACCAAAATTAAGGAATGAATGTAATCAAGGTGGTGTTATATTCACTGCTCTCCTGGCTCAGAGAACAATCTGGTTATTCTGTAGAGTTCCAACTTGGTTAGGTGGTAAAACTTTTTTTTTTTTTATTCCACCATTCAATCCCTGAGGAGACTGCTTGCTGGTGTGGGTATGTTTCTTCCTGAGTGAGGAAGAGGATGCTAGGAGCTAGAAGACCTTCATCCCCTCATCTTTACCCACGGCCAAGTTTTCCCTACCTCTTCCTATTCTGTCTGTGTCATCTTTTTGCTTTCTTTCTCCTCTTCCCTGGTTAATCTTGTTCAGTTTCTGATCAACGGAAAACTTTTGCAAGCTCCTATCTGAGAATTTGTAACACTCTGACCAGTGGCTTCTTTTTTAAGACTTACAGTTTTTGTTGGCATTTATAAGATAGGTGAATTCTACTAGTGTAGGCTGGAGTGGAAAAAGCCATTGAGGTGCAAGAGAGAATTTGATAACTCCAGAGGGGCAAGGGGGATTATATGCTAGACACATTTAGCAATAAAACCCCACTAAAATAACAGTTCCTAAAATGTGCACTGAGGCACCCCAGGTCCCTCAAAAATTCCCAGGGCAATACAAGGTATTTTAAAATTCAATTGAAACACAACAATACTTGCTATGTGTCAAACAGCACAGGAACTACTCTACTGTAATTATTAATTTCAATATTAGTTTGTGCTACATTTCTTTCAATGGCATCCTGTCCTTGTGAAGCTATTTTTGGTTGTTTATTTTTGTGGATTCAATAACAAAAAGCAAGCCCTGTGTGAAAATAAATATGGAATGGGAAATGAAGGTGGTAGTGTCCAATCTGATTCCAAGATATGAGAAGTTGTGCAATGCCCAGTAGGTACACACTTCCTGTCAATAACTAACTATGGTTATATAAGGATGAAATAAAAATATTGTTTCTTTTAATTTATGTGTATTGGTTTCTCTTTCAGTTTGTGTATAATATTGTTTTCAAACAACTATTGAGTTCTTAAGACATAAATACTTATTAAGTTGTTTGGACCTCACTTAATACAACTGTTAAGTGTATTTTTGTACCAGGGTTTACAAGAAGCAATTACTGAGACACTAAGGGCACCATGAAGCAAGAAATATTGGGGATATCTGCATCACACTATCAACCTGATTTACACTATACACTTTTGAAAGTGTGAACTTGTGTAGCTTTAGTCTTTCCCAGAGTTCTAGCAGGAAAGCTTTGTACAAGGGTAAGTCTCCAGAGCATGGTAAGTTTGGGGGTGTCATTTTGGGTCCATGCTGTCCAGGTGCCCCTGATAACACTACACCTGGTAGCAGGTCCTATTTCAGAAGAAACCTACAATGATAGCACCCAGCACAGCACACTGTCGATAAATAATTTTAGGTAAATATTTATTTGTTAAATAATTTTTAATTAAGTGTAAAGTATCTAGTAAAAGAAGATCTAGGATGTGTGTGGTCAGTACATTTTTCTTTACAGTAATGAGTCTTTCATCTTTCTAGTATTTTTCCCTGTTGCTCCACTGATTTGAAAGAGAAAGGGACATTATCCCCTCTCCATCATCATCCTTCCTTTTATTTTGTTCCCTTGGGATCAGGATGTGCTCATGCCTGGGACCAAGGCCAGTTTAGATGCTAGAAGAGTTTTGTTTGCTATGAGGAATGCAGAACTGGATAGGATTTTTAGAGACTGATTAGGTTCTTCCTTTTATTTTTTTTTTGGAGAGACCTCACAAATTTGAGTTTGCTCATGGCCACTTGGCTTCCTACTTTCAGAGCTGGGACATACACATAGTTCCAATTTCCTGTCTGATACTCATTTAATTACACTGCCTTTGGTTTCTCAGTGAAATTTAAGCTCATTTCAGCCTTTAAAAAATCCTTTAAGTTGATCAGTCATAATTTCTTTCCTTCAATTTGAAGCAATTTATTGCTTCATATTTGAGAGGAAGCCATTATTTCATCCTGAAGATGGTTCTTTTGTAATGGCAGGCTAACTAAATTTTCTCTTTGAGTTTAGGAAGTGCTTGGGAAAGAGGGGTGCTGTGCACTATAAATATAAATGGCTATATTCTACTGAAACAAACTATAGCATACCACATCTGATATTTTCCGTGACTTTGCATATAGATAGTATGAATTAGGAAATGCACTTTTTTTGAACTCTACAGCTGTTCATAAAATTGTCACAGAAATTTGCATTTAAAATATACATATGGGGAATTTGCATGCATTTATGGAGCTCTCTGGAATCCTTAAGAAGTAGAATTTAATACCCGCTGTCAAATACTTCTTAGTTATATGCTAGGAAAAGAATGAATATCTGATATATGTAAGCCTTGTTTAATTTAGGCCTTATGAGCTTTAATAATGGAGTATACAAGCTCTTGAATTTGATGGATTACATTTCTATTTAAAAAGATGGGATATAATTATACTTTTTTTCTGACAAGTTAACAGAGCTAATAAAGTATCATTGGATCAAGGCTATTTTTATGACATGGACCCCAAAATAATGTATAATAATCAAAATTTATATAAGTGGTCAGCAAATTAAAACATGGAATTGTTTCAATAAAGGAATTATTTAATAAAGGATTTACATTCAAATTCACTTTTCTAGACAGTGAACTTTTACACAAGTTACATTGAAATAATTGCATTATTTCAAACTGAGTTTAATTTAATTAGTAAATTTTTGCTAAAATAATTCTTTTTGTACTACTAAAGTAGTGCATATTCATTGTGGGAAATTTAGAAAGTACCAAAAAAAAAAAAAAAAAACCTCCTAAAATGATAAATTAATGTTCGTGCAATTCCACCATCTAGAGATAATTTCCATTTACATTTTGTGTATCTTTTTTGGAAAAGGGTTTCAGTGAGAACATAAACTTCCACCACTTCATTATTAAAGACAATGTATTTTACTTTATTGTATTTTACTGAGTCCATAAATCACGATTAAATGTTTTCCTTTTTTTGGGCATTTAGGAAGTTTCCTTTTTTTTTTTTTTTCTTTGTTAGTATTAATAACATTTTGATAAACAATTTTATACTTGCTCATTTGCACACCTTTCTCATTATTTGCTTAGGATAAATTCCCAGAAGTGGGATTTTCTAGATTAAAATGCTTGTACATTACTAAGTCTTTGGATAAACATTTTTTGTATTAACCTCTAAAAAAGCTGTATCAAATGTACCAGAGACATACTCTTCTGCTCCATGACTCTAAAATACTGAATAACTATTCACATCTTCTGCCAACATGCTAGGAAAAAAAGGAAGGGAATCATAATGTTTATTTTGCATTTTAAATTACTTATGAGGCTGTTGACTGAAAAAAAAAGGCACAATCTAAAAATTGAGAATTATGGTTATTCGGCAGACTTTCTGATGACTCAAGCCTGGAAGGCAGACTCTCAGATAGCTCTGAGGGATTGCTCTGAAGAGGTAAGGGAGAAGCCAGGATATATAGGAGTTTTGCAACAAAAACCAGGTAGTCAAAACATTAAAAGATTACTGTAAATTAAAGAAAATGAGACATCTCAAGTTAATGAATTTAGTGTTCTACGTATAGGAAGATGCAAGAGTCTGGGCTCATTGAAATCATTCCTTTGTTATGCACCTTAACTATCTAGGGTATCCCACTTTTCTCCATCCTGAATCCCCTCAGGGTGCCGTCAGGGCCCGATGCAGTGGCTGTTGGCTGATGGACTCAACATCCTTTGTTTGCTGATATGGCAGGCGACATTCTTAGTCCAAAAGGCTTTACATTTTTCTTTGTTACTGAAATATTGTAAAACTTCAAAATGCATAGAGATTACGATGACAATATCCATGAAATGAGAACGTACAAATGTTAATAATTTATTATTTTGGTTAGAGTATACAGTTACAGCTCTGTGTGTGTGTGTGTATGAAATAAAATCTCACATGTAATGTTGAATTTCCCCTTATTCTCCTCCTAAATCCCATTTCTCTACACTCATCTCCAGAAGCAACCATATATCATAAACTTGTTATGTATCATTCCAGTTTATGTTTTTAGTTCCAGGTGTTTTTTGTTTTGTTTTGATTTTTGCACATTAGATTTTAAGTAATGTTATGTAGTTAGACATACGTCTGTTTCACTAGGGCTTTTTTAGTTTCTCTTTTGTTTTTGTTTTTGGTATAATGCTTCTTGTATCCATTATTCTTATTTATCCTTAGGAAATTCTCTTATTCTTAGGAAATTCTTTTACAGAGGAAGAGCTAAGTTAGAAAATGGAGTTTTGGCTCAAGGCTGAAGGAGAAGGATGACTGGGAGAGTTCAGGGCTGTTTTCACTTTGTTTTAACCTGAAGCAGCAAACAGGCAGTGCAAAGAATACAAATGAGTTAAGAATCTAAGCCTATAGATGCAGCACCCCATTTTCTTCTTTGTTCATCACACAGGCCTTCCCCAACTCAGTGGTCTTGACAGCGCTTGTGGAGTGAAATGTGCTCCAGGCAGAAAAAGCATAGACCTGTGGGTTTCTTGCTTTTTTTAATTCTGAAGATCAACAGCATCCAAAACAACTTTACTACTAGTTTGGGGCACCCAATCCCCATCCTCTCATATTCCTCACCAAGAGAATCCCAATTTTATGTGGATTGACAATGTTCCAAGCTAAACAGGAGCACTTCTCAGTTTCCTTTGATGTTACAAGGGACACAGCAATGAGAAAAAAATACGGAAGCTTCTTGGAGGGCTTTGGGAAAACTATAAGGGTTGATTCAGCTGCTGTGTACCTTTTTGTCCTGGGCTTTTTTCAGGCATCTTGAGAACATAAAGAGGATTGGGGTCCCAACCTAAGGAGAGCATGTTGGGAAGCTAGAATTATTTCCAGATTTCTTTTCTATAAGAGAAGATGCTTTGAGAGGGGGTGATAATAGGGGAGAAAAGGAGAAAAGAGAAAAGGAAGGGAGAGGAGAGGAGAGGGAAAGAAAGGGAAGGATGGTGGGGGATAGACATCTCTCTATATACAGAGAAAGAGAGAAAGAGAGAGATTAATTTGCTTAAGACATTATTTTGGGACGTTTGTTACCAGGAGCTTCCTGTGAACCGTTGCAGTCCTAGTCCAGCACAGGATGTCCTGTAGTGCAATGTTTGAGACACCGCAGATCCAAATATATCTTTATTTAGGATCATTATTAGAACAATTGCTTAAATAGATATAGAATAATTCTAGTTTCAAAATCACTTCATGCACGTTATTAAAGATATTGATTCATTCAATATTTTCTTGCCATTAGTATTATGGCATGAAGTCTGATTCTAATCTGATTTTATAGGCTGTGAAAGCTTTTTAGTATTTTTTCATTATCTTATTATTTTGAAAATTTTCCATGATGTTTATATATATATATATATATATATATTTAATTTCTTTTTAAAATGAAACTGAGTGGCTGTTTCCATGATAGGAAATATTATGCATTTGTTTACTCTAAGAAATTTTATTTCATAAATTCTTTCTGTATTTCCTTGACTGTCATTATCTATTTCCTCTGCTGGAACTTCCGAAGTTTTCCTCAGTGCCCCTTAACTCTTATTTTCCATGCTTTTTTTCCTCTTTCACAGCATTCTAGGAGAATTCCTTGACCCTATCTTTCAGTTCACTAATTTGTTATCAAATGTACACATTCAACTCTTTAGTCCAATTTCTGAGTTTATTTCATTAATACTTCAATAATCGTATATTTTCATTGCCAAGATTTCTAATTTATATTTTCTAAAATAATCTCTTCTTGTGTTGCACTGCCCTTTCTTGTACTTCTGAATATTTTTTAAAATTATGCTTATTTTTGAGTCTCCTTTTGCTTGCTCACTTTAATCAGCTGCTATTATTGTTATTGATTTTCAGTCTAGATGCCATTCTTTCTTGCTGACTTTTCTAAGATATTTGATATTTCTTGATTGCGTGCTCATCTTATATTTAGGATTCCCAGTTAGCCTACCTTGACTTCTGTTATTTGTTTATAGCAGTCTGCCTCCAGAAAGGAGGGAAAGGATGTACTGCTCACAGGTGTGGTTGGGGGCCTTTGAGTTGCATTACTTTCCTATTGCTGTGTAACAAATTACCACAAAGTAAGCGCCCTACAACAATACCCATTTATTATCTCATAGTCTGTAGGCCAGAAATTCAGATGGGCTTGGCTGTCTTTTCAGCTCAGGGTCTCACAAGGCTGAGATAAAAGTCATCTGAGCTGGGCTCTTTATCTGCTGGCTCAGGGGAAGAAACTGCGTCAACCCTCATTCACGTTGTTGCAAAGAATCGACTTCTTTGTGGTTATAGGTCTGAGGTTTCTGTTTCCTTGGTAGCTGTCAATTCACAGCATAGATGCTGCTCGCATTCCTTTTCCTTCTCCATTGTCAAACCAAGAAAGGTGTGTGGAGTCTTTTTCACCCTCAGCATCTCTCCAGCCTGCACTTATCCCTCCACCTAGGGAATGGGCTTGGTTTTTAAGGGCTTTTGTGACTACACTGGGTCACCTCTGGATAATCTGGAATAACCTCCCTATTTTATTTATTTATTTATTTATTTATGGCCGCATTGGGTTATCGTTGTTGCGTGCAGGCTTTCTCCAGTTGCGGTGAGTGGGGGCCATTCCTCATTGTGGTGGCTTCTCTTATTGTGGAGTACAGGCTCTAGGCACACTGGCTTCAGTAGTTGTGGCATGCGGGCTCAGTAGTTGTGGTTTGTGGGCTCTAGAGTGCAGGCTCAGTAGTTGTGGCACACGGGGTTAGTTGCTCAATGGCATGTGGGATATTCCTGGAGCAGGGCTCGAACCCGTGTCCCCTGCATTAGCAGGTGGATTCTTAACCACTGCACCACCAAGGAAGTTCCTGGAATAATCTCACTATTTTAAATTCAACTCTGCTATGCCACATATTAACAGTCACAGTAGTGATATTTCATCATACTCAGTTTCTGGTGATAAGAAAAGGAATACTGGGGGGGTGGAATTTTTAGAATTTCTAGCAACAAGGACAGAGCCCTATCACTTCATCTCAAGCACCCATATTCTTTATTGCTTCCTGAGGCAGAAGCCACTGCTTCCTGCTTCTTGGAACAAGGTAGAGGATGGGACATGAGTCCTCACCCAGTTGTATTAATATGATAATCTTAGATATAGATTTTAGGTTGCTCCAAGGCTCACTACTGTTTTTCTTACCTCTAAGCTTGGAGACCTTCAAAGGACTCTGCCACTGTTTTTAGTTGTCCTTTCCCTGCAAGTTTTAGACTTTAATTTTTCCTCTTTCAACTTATTCCCATACACCTTCACTCTTTAAGGGATTTATCATAATTTTTGGCCTACTGAAAACATTATTATCTCCAGAATTCATCTGCAATATTTCTTTTCAAGTCTTCTGTGTAGCGAGTCCTTTTCTATGATTAATTTATTTAACTTCTCAAAGCATTCTATAGAGTTGACTCTCTCTGCTCCTTAGAATACTCTTGCTTCTCAGTTTTCCTTTCATCTTCCTGGACCTATTTCTTAATCTCCCTTGCAGTCTCCACTTTTACTTAAATTCTAAATGTTGGAGCATCTCAATCTCCATTCTGGATTGCATCCTTGTATTATTTTCATTCTCTCCTTAGCAATTAGTTTCCATGGTTTTCAAAACCAAATATATCCTAATGACTTAGACATTTTTATCTCTATTCCATACCTCCCCCTTGTGTTTGAAATCTATCAATATATTTCAGTTTTCTATTTGTTAGGCATCACAAAATTAATATGTTCAGAAGTAAATCCTTGATTTTCCAACTCCAATATGTTTCTCTCCCAGTAATTCCCATCTCACCAGTGGCATCACCAACTACCTCATTGTTCAAAAGGAAGATGTGATACATCTTTTCCCCCTCACTTGGTACATCTAAAATATCACTAGGTCCTATTAATGTCATATCAAATTATAAACTGTGCCCATTCATATCTCTTACTTAGACTATTGAAAAGCCTCGTCTTGTACCCCTACTCCTACTCTTGCTCCACTTTTGCCCATTCCCCATGCAGTATCCAGCATGATACTAAAATATATAGTGTATAAATTCAACCATCTGCTCAATCATCTAATGGCTTCCAGTTGCACTAGGGTTAGAATTATAACCTCTTCCCAAGGCCTAATAAGGCATTCATTATCTGATTCTGGTTTAACTCTCCAACTTCACTTTTCCACTCTCTACTACAGTCTAGCCATATAGCATTTTCTAGCCTTTGGTCATCCTTTTTCTATTCCCAGCATGATTGTTCCTTGGCTCTTTGCCTATATGATTCTTAATCGCCCTGCAGGTCCCACTTAAATTTTGTGTCCCTAGAGAGGACCTTGATATCTGCCTGTCTCATACTCTCTCTCATATCCTGTCCCTGCTTTTCCTATTTACCCCCTTTTTTACTTTTTATTAATTGCTTAATCAGTATATGTCTTGACCACATGCTCTAACTCCATGAGGCAGGAGCCACCAATGTCTTGCTCATCACTGTATCTCCAGTGCCTAACAGAGGACCTGTATAGAGCATGTTGTCAGGAGATATTTGCTTAGTGACTAACTAGATGATCTAATGGCTGAGCAATGAATGATGAAAGTACCTTTTAAAATAGTATTGTTGTCATTTCCCATTGGCATTTTCATCAATTTTTTCTTTTATTTATCTAAAAAACATGCAATTCCATGCTTGAATTTATTTTTGTACTGTTTCTTTTGTTAATCTATTTATGATCCTTACTTTCTCAAATATGCATTTCCTTTGGACTCAGATTTATTTGAAATTAATATTTCCAACTTTGCTTTTTTTTAATACTTCTCTGCCAATCCTCGTCCCTTACTTTTTTATTATGTTAGATAGCATATCATTTAGTTCCATATTTTTATCCAATTTATAGTTATTGACAATAGGCAAGGAGTTGAGCCCATTTGCATTTGCTGTCATTAATTCTATGCTTGGCTTCTTTGCTCTTTCCCCCCCCCCCCAATCCTTTGGGAGTTTAGGGGTTTAGTTGCTGCTGAAGAAAACCTTTAGATTTCTTCTTCATTTCTGAGTCCAATCTTGGCATCCTGTCTATGGGTGAGGAATCATGATAGTTTTGGTGTAGTTAGGGAAAAGTGATTGGAGCTTTCCACAAGAGAAAATGGTCAGTGCTGAGCAACACATGAGAGCAGAGACCATGTCTTTTCATGATTTTCCATGTGTCTCCAGTACCTAAAGTAGTATTGGGTGCAAAACAGTCCCCAGCTGTGGACTGAATGAATGGATATAATCAATCTGTTTGTCTTTTCCTATGACTAGAAATGTGGCCTAGAGCATCTTGGCCTTAAGCACTGGAGGCCAATATGCCCCTTTTAATCCCAGACTATGTTCATCTTTTCCCTGGTAAGTTTGACAAGGGAGAGAAATACACAGGGAAAAAGAAATAAATTGATATTATATTACTAAGTAGAATTTTTGCCCCAAACACCAATGCTTATCCCCTATATATTATGTGCAGCTAAATGACTCTCCCTGTCCCCTCTCTCTCTTTCCTCCACCCTGGAAAGTTCACTAATCACATCTCAGGCTGTCTCACTTTGATGAGAGATGACACTGAGTAAATGTACATCCATGGAAGTAAGATAAAATTCCAAAAGTTCTTGGTTTCTTTCATTATAATTTTATGTCACCCTAAGCTGGCTCCAGGTTTTAATAAGAATATTGATATCCTACTTTAAATTTTGTGATTATTTTTCTTAGTTTGTATTTTTAACTTCCATCCCTATATAGTTTTTCATCACCTCTTCATTTCCTAGGTAATGTCTGCTGTATTTACCTGCAAGAAGAGAAATGGAGAGAAGAAAAGGAGGAGAGGGAACAGATACCATTCTTCAAGCTGCCACCTTTTCTTGGAGGTGTAGCTGAGTGTATTATATGCTGACATTAACTTGATGCTTCCCTGATCTATCTGACTAAAATGATTGACTCACAGCCTCATGAAGCAGAATGGGTCTGGTGGTGAGGCTAATTCTGCTGGCATCTGAATTTAAAAAATAAAACACAACAGCGACAACAGTAAGCAACCTATACCACTAGAGCTCTTCTTGCAAATTTTTTTTTTAATTAGGCAATAATTTCAGCTCATTAGATGAAATAGACTTGTAAAATAGTCTGCATGAAAGAAAAATAAGTCATCTACAGCAAGAGAAGTACACTGGACAAAAAAAAAAAAGCATACTTTGAGGAAAAAAATCAAACCATTATAAAGGACTTTACTGAGAACTGCTGTGTTCCCCCATTCCTTTTGCCGGACTTGCTGGAGGTCAACAAGGGCATCCAGCTCTTTGTGTTCATGTCAAATATCAGATCAGAGCATCCTGATGCAGAGAAAAAAAAAAAAAAAAGAAAGAAAAAGATGGAGAAAAGAAAAGAAACAAACAAACAACAAAGAAAACCCCTAATTTCTTCTCTCCCATAGAAGGAAGAAGGAAGGGTTCATTTCCAGGATTTCCTAGTGGTGTCATAAAGTGTAAATATACCTCCTTAAGAAACATATTCAGCCTCAGTTTGAACATCTATCTCCTTGAATCTTCCACTTATATAACTGTGAAGCAGTAGTTCCTTTGTTTAAATCTGTTTAACAAATCCCTATACAATTTACTTCAGAAATGAGATGATGTGGCTAAGATAAAAAATGCAAATTGTTGAAAGCATATAATGTAATATATGCCTATATATAATATAATCTGTTATAATGTAAAATATACTTGACTAAATATACAAAATATATTTAACATATTAGTTTTCTGATGCCATCTAAGTTATCTACCAGTGACCTAGAAATAATAAGACAAATGTGTGAAGGGATTTTAGGATTATTTATTTGAAGGGCAGAAAGGTCTAGAGTAATCTATTGTACAGGCATGTTGACTGCTGCACCATGGAGAGAGACAGACTCCAGACACCACAGAAATGTGCCTTTCTGAGATTAGTGTGCAGATAACTCACCAAAAGAGGTTTATCGAAAATGTAATGATCAGAGATCAATGCATTAGCAGTTAATTTACAAATCAGTCCCTATAAACTCTGCAAGCACAAGAGGCCCAGCTTCATTCATAAGATCATGATGCTCATAGTTACTGGAAAGAGATTTAAAGCCATTTATCATCCCTTCATTTTTTGTTTATCATGTAGAAGAAAAGATTTAGATGTTCAATCGAGATGAGAGGAAAAGCACTTCGGGAAAATTCAGTGACATTCCGACAGTTTGATGACGTGTTTTCTGCCCCTGGAACAGTAGGATTAATGCTACTTGGCACCAGCGACAGGATTTAATCACTCCTCAGCACAGGAGTGCCTCCGTGGTTTATCACCCACAGTTTTGCTTTACAGGAAAAGGGCTTTTCTTCATTACAACTGTGTAGTTAATAGTCTGTCGACACATTCTTCATATTAACTTTCATGCTTTTAAGTAGGGCCATTTTACCTTCATGTCCGCCACTGTTATATGACTGTGACAAGGTGACTGGTGTTAAAAAGGAAGAATTTGAGACTGTATTAATACTTACTTGATTCCCTTTTGAGGGTCATTGGCAGTGACACATCCTTTTGCCCTGAAGAGGAATGATGCTCCTGCTTCTCACCACAGCTGTGGAGGAAGTAATCTGAGGACAGGGATGAGGCATGTTTTTGGAGGTCCTTTTCTCTCTGTGTCCTTGGAGGAGGAGGCTGGGGCCAAGGTTGCAGAGGCCTAAAGAGATCCAGTGTGCTGGTGAGCTTTCCCTAGCCTCTCACAGGCAGGTTTAGAATGGTCTGTAGCACAAGCTTTTTGCTGCTTCCCCGATAACACAGCTTTGCTTGCAACAGTGCAGGGCCGTGCATGGATTGTTGGGCACAACCAGCATTAGTAGCCATGACTTTAGAGTCCTTTAATGGCCTAAGAGCAATAAGCACTAATGTTTGGGCTCCAGAGGAGCAGAGTTCCTGCCCTAAGGCCTGAAAGGGCATGAGCAGCATTCAGCAGTGGCTTTGGCTGGGTGCCCGAGAAGTGTGATCCCCTGGGGATCATTTGCAGCGGAGACAGCAATGTGGTGGCAACATAAAAATGCTCAAGTATTTTCAGAGAAAGTACAGTTGGGTTTATTTATCTACTGAAACATATTTAAAACCTAAGCATCTTAGGACTAACATCCATTGATAAGGGGATATTTACTGAGCACAAAATCTGGAATTTGAAAGTGGATAAGGTACAGCCTTCATCCTTGGGCTTACTGTGTCAGGGGAGATGGTTACATAAATAGATCATTTCCATTTGAATAAATTCTATAATAGATATAATGGAGATAAAAGCAAAGAATTAGACAATTAAGTCCTATAAGCATTCATTTTCTCATCTTTCACGTAGCTCTCAGAATTGCTCCAAATGATCACTATGATGATAAAATGAAGCAATAAGTGTAAAGTGCTGAGTACAGTGCTTGAAACCTGAATTCTTTCATCTGTAAAGTAAGGGTTTTCTCATCTATGAAATAATCTCGCTTCCTGAAGCTGGAGTGAAGACTAAGTGGGGCAATGTGTGTAAAGCATTTAGCACATTGCTTAGCACGTGTCAAGCACTCAAAATTGTTAGCTATTGATCTTCATACCGCCGTTGTTATTTTCATGGTGCAAACACAGGGCAGCTAATCCAGTGTGTGGCACATTTGTTGGGTGGCTGAAAGGCTGTCAATGCAGTCTTCCCAGAAAATATGATACTTGAGGTGAGTCATGAAGAATAGAAAACTGTCTGACAAGGGAAAAAATTGGGGGGAAAGGGCATTCTAGTGTGTTCAGTTCTTCCATGCAACTTATACTAGTAAGATTTACACAATTTCTTATCTCCTAACTATTGATCTCATGGGTGAGTCACTAGGGCAGGCCTTTAGAACTTCATGCAGCTTTGCTGCTATAAATGCTATAAGTAAGTGTGTATGCATAACATACTTAAAGTTAGAAGACTAGAATTTTTTTTTTTAGAAAGCTATTAAAAACAGAAAAAGAAAAAGAGAGCAAGAATATGCTTTAGTTAGGGATTTGGGTTATGAAGTACAGAAACTCACTCAAGTTAGTTCAGATAAAGAGGTGTATCCTGTGAGGAGGTATATGTATCAAAAATGAAGAATCCAAGAAAGACTCATAGCAAATTCAAACCTAAATAAAAGGCCTGCTTTTTAAAAGTACTTGGTGTTTCGTGGAGTTCAGCCAGAGCTAGATTGAAGATTGCGTAGGCTTTCACAATCCAATTCTATCTGTCTGATGTATTTCCTGCAATTTTTCCAAGCTTCTGCTATTCTATGTTTTGGTGTTCTTTCATCTGTTGATGACATTTTCAATTTTCTTATTATTGTGTGCTTTAGATGGAGTTTTTGTGAGATATTGGAAGAGGATGAATTTGGGGGCTGCTACCCATTTGCCAAATTTAAAAAATACTTTCCTAAGGTTTTTTAAACCTTCTGTTAGTGCTTATTTTATTGGCTGTGTTATATGTGAGTTTATTTATGATTAGCCGTGCAACTCCAGTAGAGCTGTGGCACAGGCAACCCTAATCAATTCCATCTAATTTGGTGGAGGGGGAGGAGTGGCTTACTTTCTATTTTCAATAACTCAGCCATGGAAGGGATAATGACAAGAATCTTCACCCTTACTTAAAGGTAGTTCAAAGGCTGGTCTAGACTTTATCATTATTAATTGCTACGAGAAAAACAAAAACAAAAACTAATGCTGAATTGTAGGCTGTAATTCAGAAGATTCACAGCAATGTCCGTATGCAGTGTGGGTCCTGTGTCCATTTACTCCAGAACCTGGCAAGGGACCTCAGCTTCATAATACTGGCCTAGAAGAAAGAAAGGTGCATAGGTTTGAGTCTGTAGTGATGTGTTTTGTTGAGGAACTCGAGAGATGACTATCTCTCTGTTCTCAGAGTGGGTGGTCTTAGGAAGAATGGTCCAAGGACTCTTTTGGTTAATATGTCCATTTCATGCAGGAAAAATTCACGGTAAGCCACTTTTTCAGAAAATGAGGTTTCTCTTTTCACCCCTAGATTTAGGAGCTGTAACTGTTTGACAAGTTACAGCTCTAGACCAAAAAGTCATTGCCTGTTATTATATGTGATTACTGGAAACATTTGTCCCCACCTGAGCAAATATTAGGACCTTAATAGATATTTATTTTATGAATAAATCACAGCAAAGTGTGGGCTCAATCATTCTAAATTAATTCTTCTCTCCATTCTTTTTTTTCATTCTGTATGTTATCATGAGCTCCCATAATTTCTGGACAAAAGGATGACTAAATGGACCCTCAGCTAGCTGTGGGACTATGATTGTGGATTTCTCTGCAAGCAAATGAGCTGAGAACTTTTTACAGAATGCTGCCTTGGTAACTTAACTCCTTCACGACAGTTCCTTTTTCCTCATTTCCTTCATTCACAAGTGTCTGACAGTCACATTTACTCTACTCCTTGTTCCTGTACTTACTCATCCAAGAGTTACTGAAGATTTTCCTGAACTGGAAGGTATATCATGAAGTGCCCATAAGCTACTTCTGAGAGAAGGGAACCTAAGCAGTAATTTGTGTATTATATAGACCTATCATAGCATTTTCCTGAATGTGTTGTGGACCAAGGAACAAATCTCATTCCACTTCTTTCTACTTTTTCAGAATCCAAGGATAGTTAGGGTGATCTCAGTTAGGGAAATATGAGAATACTTGCAATTTTGCTTCAGGCTATCACAGTAATAGATCTATAAATTCTCAAATTTAGTTTTTTCTGTCTTTACTCTCTGGCCAGGCAATTTCCCAGTTCTACACACTGTGATATAGGCTGTCCTCATTTAAGAGAATTTTAGGAGTAAATAAATGTATTTGACAAAAATACATATAAATATGATACTTTAATGTTTTACATTAACATTAACTTTCAGATCACAAGTCATCTGTTTCATGATAAAAATGATTAAAATCTGTTAAAAGCAACATTCTGTGATGGTGTTTCTCTTTGTGACACGCTGAGAAAGAGATTGGAGTTCCTGCTCTGAGGTTTTTGTTTCTCTGACCTGCTATTAAGCTTCTCTGCACAATTGCAGTGATGGGAAAGTCATATTATCTCTGTGCTTGTGGGAAGAGTCACTTCCAGCTTGAATTCAAGGTAGAAACTGTACACAGAGATACCTCATGTGGAGAATAATTAAACATGTCTCCTGGCCTGTGGCCACATTTTAACCATTCCATGTCCAAGAGCTGAGCATTAGGCCCAGAAGACCAATGTGTTACCTGGTTTTTCCCATTTTTTATTGAACTCTACATGCATAGTCACTCTAGCTGCCACCCAGCATTGAGAGAACTGATTTCATGAGTTTTCTCCACTGTATTTCTTTTTTGGTATTGGAGGTATTTAAGTGACCATGTGATAGATTATAAACTCCAACCTAGAACGCTTTAAGTAGAAAGTACAGCACAGCAAAATATAACACAACTTGTAAATGTCAAGTCATAACTTTAAATAAATTTTAACAGTAAAATCATTATAGAATGCCTTACAAATACAGACAAGGAGCAGAGGTTCCTTTCTGTTTCGTTATAGTTAAGAAGGCTTTGGGTTCAAAGAAGGAGAAAAAATAAAGGAATTAGCATTTGGAGTACACGTTTTTTGTTAGTCATTGGAGTTCTATGTGATAGATATAATTTTGTCCTAAAGATAAGAAAGTAGGTAAGTAAACAACATATCTAAAGTACAGTGTGTTGTTTTGTACAAGGAAGATTCAACTGCTTGGCCACCCAGGAGCTTTAAATTTCTTCTTTTACGACTAGCAAAATTTTTCTTCAGTTTTACACATTGTGTAATATGAAACAGTAGCTTAATTACCAAAGTCACGGTAATATCTACAGTGTCAAATTCCCCTATGCTTTTATTGGAGGAGAGCTTAGTAGTTTTGCTAACAGACTTGAGTTCTGTTATGCTAGCAGATTGGAATAAACTGAAACCAGATCAGAATTTTGTGACACAGCATAGATATGATTTTTTTTTAACATCTTTATTGGAGTATAAATGCTTTACAATGGTGTATTAGTTTCTGCTTTATAACAAAGTGAATCCGCTATACCTATACATATATCCCCATATCTCTTCCCTCTTGCATCTCCCTCCCTCCCACCCTCACTATCCCACCCCTCTAGGTGGTCACAAAGCACCGAGTTGATCTCCCTGTGCTATGCGGCTGCTTCCCACTAGCTATCTATTTTACATTTGGTTGTATATATAAGTCCATGCCACTCTCACTTCGTCCCAACTTACCCTTCCCCCTCCCCATGTCCTCAAGTCCATTCTCTAGTAGGTCTGTGTCTTTATTCCTGTCCTGCCCCTAGGTTCTCCAGAACCATTTTTTTTTTCTTTTTTTAGATTCCATATATATGTGTTAGCATATGGTATTTGTTTTTCTCTTTCTGACTAACTTCACTCTGTATGACAGACTCTAGGTCCATCCACTTCACTATAAATAACTCAATTTCACTTCTTTTTATGGCTGAGTAATATTCCATTGTATATATGTGTCATATCTTCTTTATCCATTCATCTGTCAAAGGACAATTAGGTTGTTTCCATGACCTGGCTATTGTAAATAGAGCTGCAATAAACATTGTGGTACATGACACTTTTTGAATTATGGTTTTCTCAGGGTATATGCTCAGTAGTGGGGTGCTGGGTCGTATGATAGTTCTATTTTTAGTTTTTTAAGGAACCTCCATACTGATCTCCATATTGGCCGTATCAGTTTACATTCCCACCAACAGTGCAGGAGGGTTCCCTCTTCTCCACACCCTATCCAGCATTTATTGTTTGTAGATTTTTTAATGATGGCCATTCTGACTGGTGTGATGTGATACCTCATTGTAGTTTCAATTTGCATTTCTCTAATGTTTAATGATGTTGAGTATTTTTTCATGTGTTCATTGGCAATCTGTATATCTTCATTGGAGAAATGTCTATTTAGGTTTTCTGCCCATTTTTGGATTGGGTTGTTTGATTTTTGATATTGAGCTGCATGAGCTGCTTGTAAATTTTGGAGATTAATCCTTTGTCTGTTGCTTCATTTGCAAATATTTTCTCCCATTCTGAGGGTTGTCTTTTTGTCTGGTTTCCTTTGCTGTGCAAAAGCTTTTAAGTTTCATTAGGTCCCATTTTGCTTATTTTTGTTTTTATTTCCATTTCTCTAGGAGGTGGGTCAAAAAGGATCTTGCTGTGATTTATGTCATAGAGTGTTCTGCCTACGTTTTCCACTAGGAGTTTTATAGTGTCGGGCCTTACATTTAGGTCTTTAATCCATTTTGTGTTTATTTTTGTGTATGGTGTTAGGGAGTGTCTTAACTTCATTCTTTCACATGTAGCTGTCCAGTTTTCCCAGCACCACTTATTGAAGAGGCTGTCTTTTCTCTATTGTATATTCTTACCTACTTTATCAAAAATAAGGTGACCATATGTGCATGGGTTTATCTCTGGGCTTTCTATGCTGTTCCGTTGATCTGTATATCTGTTTTTGTGCCAGTACCAGAGTGTCTTGATTACTGTAGCTTTGTAGTATAGTCTGAAGTCAAAAAGCCTGATTCCTCCAGCTCTATTTTTCTTTCTCAATATTGTTTTGGCAATTCAGGGTCTTTTGTGTTTCCATACACATCGTGAAATTTTTTGTTCTAGTTCTGTGAAAAATGCCAGTGGTAGTTTGATAGGGATTGCAGGGAATCTGTAGATTGCTTTAGGTAGTAGAGTCATTTTCACTGTGTTGATTCTTCCAATCCAAGAACATGGTATATCTCTCCATCTGTATGTATCATCTTTAATTCCTTTCATCAGTCTCTTATAGTTTTCTGCATACAGGTCTTTTGTCTCCTTAGATAGGTTTATTCCTAGGTATTTTATTCTTTTGGTTGCAATGATAAATGGGAGTGTTTCCTTAATTTCTGTTTCAGATTTGTCATCATTAGTGTATAGGAATGCAAGAGATTTCTGTGCATTAATTTTGTATCCTGTTACTTTACCAAATTCATTGATTAGCTCTAGTAGTTTTTTGGTAGCATCGTTAGGATTTTCTATGTATAGTATTATGTCATCTGCAAACAGTGACAGCTTTACTTGTTCTTTTCTGAATTGGATTCCTTTTATTTCTTTTTCTTCTCTGATTGCTGTGGCTAAAACTTCCAAAACAATGTTGAATAATATTGGTGAGAGTGGGCAATCTTGTCTTGTTCCTGATCTTAGTCTGGTCCTGGCCTTTAGTTTGTTGGAAGATTTTAATCACAGTTTCAATTTCAGTGCTTGTGATTGGTCTGTTTATATTTTCTATTTCCTCCTGGTTCAGTCTCAGAAGGTTGTGCTTTTCTAAGAATTTTTTTCATTTCTTCCAGGTTGTCCATTTTATTGGCATATAGTTGCTTGTAGTAATCTCTCATGATCCTTTGTATTTCTGCAGTGTCAGTTGTTACTTCTCCTTTTTCATTTCTAATTCTATTGATTTGAGTCTTCTCCCTTTTTTTCTTGATGAGTCTGGCTAGTGATTTATCAATTTTGTTTATCTTCTCAAAGAACCAGCTTTTACTTTTTTTGATCTTTGCTATTGTTTCCTTCATTTCTTTTTCATTTATTTCTGATCAGATCTTTATGATTTCTTTCCTTTTGCTAATTTTGCTGGTTTTTTGTTCTTCTTTCTCTAATTGCTTCAGGTGTAAGGTTAGGTTGTTTATTTGAGATGTTTCTTGTTTCTTAATATAAGACTGTATTGCTATAAACTTCCCTCTTAGAACTGCTTTTGCAGCATCCCATAGGTTTTGGGTCATCGTGTTTTCATTGTCATTTGTTTCTAGGTATTTTTGGATTTCCTCTTTGATTTCCTCAGTGATCTCTTGGTTATTTAGTAGTGTATTGCTTAGCCTCCATGTGTTTGTATTTTTTACAGATCTTTTCCTGTAATTGATATCAGGTCTCATAGCGTTGTGGTCAGAAAAGTTACTTGATACGAATTCAATTTTCTTAAATTCACCAAGCCTTGATTTGTGACCCAAGATATGATCTATCCTGAAGAATGTTCCATGAGCACTTGAGAAGAAAGTGTATTCTGTTGTTTTTGGATGGAATGTCCTATACATATCAATTAAGTCCATCCTGTTTTAATGCATCATTTAAAGCTTGTGTTTCCTTATTTATTTTCATTTTAGATGATCTTTCCATTGGTGAAAGTGGAGTGTTAAAGTTCCCAACTATGATTGTGTTACTGTCGATTTCCCCTTTTATGGCTGTTAGAATCTGCCTTATGTATTGAGGTGCTCCTATGTTGTGTGCATAAATGTTTACAATTGTTATACCTTCTTCTTGGATTGATTCCTTGATCATTATGTAGTGTCTTTCTTTGTCTCTTGTAATAGTTTTTATTTTAAACTCTATTTTGTCTGACATGAGAATTGCAACTCCAGCTTTCTTCTGATTTCCATTTGCATGGAATATCTTTTTCCATCCCCTCACTGTCAGTCTGTATGTGCCCCTAGGTCTGAAGTGGGTCTCTTGTAGACAGCATATATACGTGTCCTGTTTTTGTATCCATTCAGCCAGTCTCTGTCTTTTGGTTGGAGCATTCAATCCATTTACATTTAAGGTAATTATCGATATGTATGTTCCTATGACAATTTTTTTAATGTTTTTGGGTTTGTTATTGTAGGTCTTTTCCTTCTCTTGTGTTTCCTGCCTAGAGAAGTTCTTTTAGCATTTGTTGTAAAGTTGATGCTGAATTCTCTTAGCTTTTGCTGCTCTGTAAAGGTTTTAATTTCTCCATCAAATCTGAATGAGATCCTTGCTGGTAGAGTAATCTTGGTTGTAGGTTTTTCCCTTTCATCACTTTAAATATGTCCTGCTACTCCCTTCTGGCTTGTAGAGTTTCTGCTGAAAGATCAGCTGTTAACCTTATTGGGATTCCCTTGTATGTTAATTGTTGTTTTTCCCTTGCTGATTTTAATATTTTTTCTTTGTACTTAATTTTTGATTGTTTGATTAATATGTGTCTTGGAATGTGTCTCCTTGGATTTATCCTGTATTGGACTCTCTGTGCATCCTGTATCTTATTAACTATTTCCTTTCCCATATTAGGGAATTTTTCAACTATAATCTCTTCAAATATTTTCTCAGTCCCTTTCTTTTTCTCCTCTTCTTATGGGACCCTTATAATTTGAATGTTGGTGTGTTTAATGTTGTCCCAGAGGTCTCTGAGACTGTCCTTAATTCTTTTCATTCTTTTTTCTTTTTTCTGCTCTGCAGAAGTTATTTCCAGTATTTTATCTTCCAGGTCACTTATCCGTTCCTCTGCCTCAGTTATTCTGCTATTGATTCCTTCTAGATAATTTTTAACTTCATTTATTGTTTTGTTCATCATTATTTGTTTGCTCTTTCGTTCTTCTGGTCCTTGTTAAACGTTTCCTGTATTTTCTCCATTCTATTTCCAAGATTTTGGATCATCTTTACTCTGAAATATTTTTCAGGTTGACTGCCTATTTCCTCTTCATTTGTTTGGTCTGGTGGGTTTTTATCTTGCTCCTTCATCTGCTGTGTGTTTCTCTGTCTTCTCATTTTGCTTAACTTACTGTGTTTTGGGGTCTCCTTTTTGTAGGCTTCAGGTTCGTAGTTCCTGTTGTTTTTGGTGTCTGCCCCCAGTGACTAAGGTTGGTTCAGAGGGTTGTGTAGGCTTCCTGTTGGAGGGGACTAGTGCCTGTATTCGGGGGGATGCGGCTGGATCTTGTCTCTCTGTTGGTCAGGTAGGTAGTGTGTTTTGGGATATCTGTGACCTTATTATGATATTAGGCAGACTTTCTGCTAATGGGGGGGGTTGTGTTCCTGTCTTGCTAGTTGTTTGGCATAAGGTGTCCAGCCCTGTAGCTTGCTGGTCGTTTCCTGGAGCTGGGTCTTGGCATTGAGGTGGAAATCTCTGGAAGATTTTTGCCATTTGATATTATGTGCAGCTGAGAGGTCTCTGGTGGACCAATGTCCTCAACTCAGCTCTCCTACATCAGAGGCCCAGGCCTGACACTCGGCCAGAGCACCAAGACTCTGTTATCCACACGGCTCAGAATACAAGGGAGAAAAAATGAAAGACAAAATAAAATAAAATAAAATAAAATAAAATAAAATAAAATAAAAATTTATTAAAGTAAAAAATAATTATTAAAAGTAAAACAATTAAAAAGTAATAAAAAGAAAGAAAGAAAGAAGAGAGCAACCAAACCAAAAAATAAATCCACCAATGATAACAAGCGTTAAAAGCTATATCATAAAAACAAAAAACAAACAAACAAACAAAAAGGACAGACAGAACCTTAGGACAAATGGTAAAAGCAAAGCTATACAGACATAATCACACACACAAGCATACACATACACACTCACAAAAAGAGGAAAAGGGGAAAAAATAATATATCTTGCTCCCAAAGTCCACCACCTCAATTTGGGATGATTCATTGTCTATACAGGTATTCCACAGATGCAGGGTACATAAAGTTGATTGTGGAGATTTAATCTGCTGCTCCTGAAGCTGCTAGGAGATATTTCCCTTTCCTTCTTTGTTCATACAGCTCCTGGGGTTCACCTTTGGATTTGGCCCCGCCTCTGCATATAGGTCGCCTGAGACCGTCTGTTCTTTGCTCATACAGGACGGGGTTAAAGGAGCAGCTGCTTAGTAAGCTCTGGCTCACTCAGGCCAGGGGGAGGAAGGGGTATGGAATGTGGGGAGAGCCTGCAGCGGCAGAGTCCAGAGTGACATTGCAACAGCCTGAGGCATGCTGTGTGTTCTCCCAAGGAAGTTGTCCCTGGATCATGGGACCCTGGCAGTGGCGGGCTGCACAGGCTCCTGGGAGGGGGGTGGGGATAGTAACCTGTGCTGGCACACAGACTTCTTGCTAGCTGCAGCAGCAGCCTTAGCGTCTCATGCTTGTCTCTGGTGTTTGCGCTGATAGCCACGGCTTGCGCCTGTCTCTGGAGCTCGTTTAGGCTGTGCTCTGAATCCCCTTTCCTCGCACACCATGAAACAAAGAGGCAAAAAAAAATTTCTTGCCTCTTAGGCAGTTCCAGACATTTTCCTGGACTCCCTCCCAGCTAGCTGTGGAGCACTAGCCCCCTTCAGGCTGTATTCACGAAGCCAAACCCAGTCCTCTTCCTGGGATCTGACCTCTGATGCCATAGTCTTAGCTCCCAGACCCCACCTGTCCTGGCGGGTGAGCAGAGAAGCCTCTCAGGCTGATGAGTGATGGTTGGCACCATTCCTCTGTGTGGGAATCTCTCTGCTTTGGCTTTTGCGTTCCTGTTGCTGCACTGTCCTCCGTGGCTCCAAAGCTTCCCCCCCTGCCACCTGCCATCTCTGCCAGGGAAGGGGCTTCCTAGTGTGTGGAAACATTTCCTCCTTCACAGCTCCCATCCCTATTCTTTTGTCTCTGTTTTTTCTTTTTTCTTTTGCCCTACCCAGGTATGTGGGGAGTTTCTTGCCTTTGGGGAAGTCTGAGGTCTTCTGCCAGTGTTCAGTACGTGTTCTGTAAGAGTTTTTCCACATATAGGTGTATTTTTGACGTATTTGTGGGGAGGAAGGTGATCTCCAAGTCTTATTCCACCACAGTCTTGAAGGTCCCTCTCCCATGTATTTTTATTTGTAGGACTATTCTCTTCCTTTGGTTACTTTTCAATACTTTTTTCCATAAACAATTTAGCTACAATCTAATATTTGCTTTTATATATGTATAAACAGTGCTTTCTGGTTTTTCTTGTTGCCACTCCACTCTATTAGGTGCATAATAAGCACATAAAGCACATATTGTGATTTAAGAAAAATGAAGAAACATACAAAGAGATGCTTATATCTGAAATGGAACATTGAGCCACATGTAGAGTGGTGTTCAGAGAGAAAACATACTTGGGTAATTGACTTTACAACATGTAAAATTATACAAATTCATGTTTGAAACAAGCTGAAAAAAATTCTAAGCCAAATAATGGTATGCTATGTCTTCTAGACTGACTATATAAAAGCCACAGGGGAGAAAAATAGAAATTCAGTTAACAGTGGGATTAATTAGGCAGGTACTGAAAACTGAATGTCAGAGTAATGTCTATGCCTAGAAATCAGGAATATAATGAGATATATAATAATGAGAACAGAAAAAAATAAATAAAATAAAAGAGGGGAGAGTTTTCATGAAGAGTCCAAAGACTAGGAATTGTGAATGTACTTGAACTCACTCTCTTTCTGATACCTGCACTGTGGATCAATGAGATGGCTTGCTGAATGACCAATGTGTTATTCACCAAGAAGTGATCTGAACAAGTCCCCTACAGCACCCAGATCAGTTTGTTAAATGTGGCACCAAGAAAATCACTAAAACCAAGTAAATTTCCTTAGAACATGAAGTAATATCAATAAAATCACTGCCAGCCTTGGTGGATAAGCCAACTTTGAATACTGTATAAAAGAGTCATCCCAAGTAGAACCATTGGTCTCTCTCCTCCACTTGCTTCCTCAACCCCTTGACCTTAATCTCTCTATATAGAGAATTATTCTCCAATTCCACAAAATGCCTTGCTTTTCTTATCTCCATAATTTTTCACTGGCTGTTCCTACTACCTAGAATGTTTTTTTACCTATTCTAAAATTATATAAAACAGCTAGTTTGGCATTAGAAGGGCCTAGTTCTAATACCCATTTAATCATTTACTAACTTTATGACCATAAAACAATTATTTAAACTTTCTGAGCATGTGTTTCTTCATCTAAAAATGGGAATAATGATAATACTTACTGTATTAGATTTCTAGGGCTGCCATAACAAACTACTATAATCTGGGTGGCTGAAACAATAGAAACATATTTTCTCTCAGTTCTGGAGACTGGAAGTCTGAAATCAAGATGTTGGCAGAGTTGGTTTCTTCCGAGGGCTCTAATGGAGAATCTCTTTGGTATCTTCATCCCAGCTTCTGGTGATTTCCCAGCAATCTTTGGCATTCCTTGGCTTGTGGCAGAATAACTTCAATATTCACATGGCCTTCTCCCTGTTTCTCTGTCTCTGTATACAAATTTCTCCTTTTTATGAGAACACAGTCATATTGGATTAGGGGTCCATCCTACATCAGTATGATCTCATTTTAACTAAACTCTTAACTAATTACATCTGCAATGCCCCCACTTCCAAATAAGTTCGCATTCTGACATACTAGGGATCAGGGCTTCAACATATGTATTTGCAAGGGACACAATACAACCTTTAACACCTAACTCACAGGGCTGTTGTGAAGAATCAATATCGTGTTTGACACATGATAAATGATGAAAAATTGCCTGATGCAAAATGTTTCAGGTATTTTCTCCTATTTATTGTTTGCATTCCTCTCTCTCTCTCTCTCCCATACACACACACACACACACACACACACACACACACAGGAACTCACTCTTTTAGTTTTTAGGTAGCCAAATATTTCCATTTTTTTCTTTTGTGTGCTTTCTAATTTGGCATCATCATGCTGCATTTCTCTACAAAGAGAATACCTCTTTCACCAGCCTTTATTTTATTTCCTATAGCAGCAAAACATTGTGTGACAAGGGAATCATTGACACAGGTTATGCTTCACAAGTAACAGAACTCTGTTTGTCTTTTCTACAACATTTTTGCTGTCTCAACCACATAAAGGCAGTTTGAAAGCTAAACCTACCATCCTGAAAATGAACTGGATTTATAAAATGGGTCATTTGTTAGACAACAGCCTTCGTCAATAATACAATGTTATTCTATACAGAGAAGGCAAGTTCTCAAGTCAGAAGTTCCCTAAACTTTCCACTTTGCAAGGACTTGTTCATAATACTCTCATAAGAAATTGTTTTTGGTACAGAATTCACTGTAAGCTGTCAAAACAAATGTGAAAATTTCTGGCTTGAAAGTCATGGTTAATACACATCTTGTTGCCACAAGTGACAGCTGGAGCAAGCAGAGTTGTCCATTATGAAAGGATTAACATTCAATGGATTTTAATAAAAAGCCCTTAGAGAATCATGAGGTCTCAAAGTGTGGCATAGATGCTTAAAATTAAAATAACAATGAAAATGGATATAGACGGTAAACATTTCAGGATGAGTCAAATGCATAATTTCATGCCTTTTGTTTCTTTACTATAGACCTGGCTTTCATGTAAATGCATAGGAACTGTGGCAAAATTAAACAATTTAAATGCTTTATTCCTGAACCACATGAGAGGTTCTAGTAGCCCCCTTCCAAAACGTGAGACAGCAGATTGTTATGAGAATGAAGTAATATAGTTCATGTAAAATCTTAGCACAGTGCCCAGCTATGAGACTTTTCTTATTTATCACTGCCATCATCACCATTATATTAGAGATCATTTTTTACAAAACATCTAAATTCAAGTTTGTGCTTTTTGCTTATTACCTAAAAAAGACTACAAATAAAAGAGAAATTTCTAAAAGAACATTTGTTTTTAGAAATTGAAAGTGTTTGCAGTTCTTCTTTCTCTTATCACTGCTTTCTCAACTGTCCAGTATCTCAGAATAAATCCTCTCTTTTGTTTGTGTGTCACCTCAAAGCATACAAAATACAAAATACAAAATTCTAGAAGGCATTTTGGGATTATATGCATTTCACAGATGAAGTCTCTGAGGATCCGCAATACTTCTCAAACACATTGACAATATAACAGGAATCATTTAAAATATAAATACTACAGAGTCTAGTGGAATAAATGATGAAATTGTTGAAAGCACAACCACATACAGCATAGGAGCAATGATCAGATTAACAGTAGTGCTTTTTGACAGAGCCTTTTATTTCAAATAGTCTCAAGGTAGCCACCATTAATTAGGAGCTAGAGGAATAGGCAGAGCATAGAGGCCAGAAAGTTAAAGATGAGTTCTTAGCTTTATAAACAATGTTTAGTCGAGCCTTTGTCTGTATTTACTTGAGCATGGGCCTGGCCAGAAGCAAATACATTGAGGTTCTACCAAGTTTTGAAAATAATATTTCTAAAGAACTGCTAAGTCAGGCTTATAATAGCCTTTCCTGTCAAATTGCCACAACAGTCTCCTGCCTCCAAACCCCCACCAATAGGAATGAAACTGCTAAAGCTATGTGAACCCCAGAAAGGACAACCTTGTCAATGCCCAACTTGCTATGACCATGAGAGAAAATGGACAGATGTATCTCTTAGATGGAAGAGCCAGCAGTTATGTAGGGAAATGGAAGGCAGAGCAGGGGTCACCAGATGAGTTAATCATAGAATGTACTCCATTGCTAAGACAAGGAACTCTCACTATTTCTTCCAAACAGGTTAAGCAAATTATTCTGGCCCAGTAGCGGTTGAATAATTCCCATTTTTTTTCTCTTTTCAAATGGAAGTTTTTATTGCATCTACCTCTTTCCTTCTTATACTTTCCCCATCTTATATTAGGTGTCTTGGAGTGGAGGAGCAGATAAATGTATTTAATTTACAATTGATCAGACTACAGAAGCTACATGGAAACCTGATAAAGAGGGTTGTACATTACTTGGGCTTTGAGCTCGACGCACTTACCAGATGCAGAAACTGGGTTGTTACCTTTTGGCAGAGAAATAAGTACTTTTATTAGTGGAAGGAGGACCTGTAAAGATGTGGGTAGTTAAATAGGGGCTGTCACACAGACTGTATTGGATATCAAATATTTCATTTCACCTTCATATTTAAAACAAAATTCTCATTTTACTCTGGGCTGGTTCTATTCATTGCTTAAAGTATGCATTTTTCTAGCTTCTTTGGAAGCTAAAATGGGTAAGGAAATGTAAACAAAAGTTACTGGGTAGGGCTTTTAGTGATTCCTTTAAGGTGGTAGGCCCAGACCTGAGGACTGCCATTTTACTTTTCACACTTTATTTCCAACCTGGAATGCAACCATTGTGGCTGGAGTCCTGTAGCCCTCCTGTGACTTTGAAATTAGAAATAACACACCAAAGATGGTTGGCAAAAAGGGAGAAAGTTCTGGATCCTGACCAAGATGGTCTTAATGTTCTCTTCAGAATGACTAAACTTTAGACAATTTCTTCCTGGCTCTAAGCCCTTGATCCCCCTTTTCTTACCACATTTATTTTAGAAAATTTGTAATAGCAAATCCTATCTTGTTCTTTTGAAATGTATATGAATCTCCTTGAAAGCCTCTGTCAACTTTTAAGACCCAAGAGATGTCTTTCCCAAGGACCTGGGAACCATCTCTTTAAAATGTAAATATCAAAGGAAAATGGAGCCCCATCTATCAGTCTCTGTGGAAAGATAGGAGCCTAACTTCAGTGGGTGCCTTGCTCCAAGTTAAAACTACCTCCTGCCAGGAAGAGAGGAGAAAGCTTGCTTTTCCTATGTGTAAATTTAATTAACAAACACTGATGACCCTAGCTCTTAAAATCTCTCCTGATCTTTGTTTCAGCAGAACTGAATATCCAGACTGGTCTGTACTCTTTCCTTTATTGCTAGCAATAGTATCTGAATAAATCAACTTCTGTCTGCTCATCTTGTCCAGTACTATTTTTCTTTAACAATCTCTGATGACTTTATGGAATCACAGACACGTCTCTGGACTGCCTAGCTCCAAACTTCTTTGACATGATAAAATAAATTCCTTATGTGTTAAAGTCACTGTAGTCAGGACACTATTACAAGTAGCTAAAAGTGATCTCCAATTAATTGGAAGATTTGAGATGCAAGAGTGAGTAACAAAACTGGTATATATATGGAGAAGTCTACTGCTGTCTCTAGAATATATTCTGAGAGTGGGCCAATCATAGTTAAATATTCTCATCTCCTTTTATTTTCCAAGAGAAGGGTACAAAGTATTAATTTAATTAGAACCTTATAAATTTACATATACGTGGTAAATTTCAAAAGTAACTACTAAAAGACTAAATATGGAAGTATGTAACTGTCAAACCTATGGAAATAAAACTTAGAATAAGGAAATAGGGACTTAATTAATCTAACAGAAAGTCAGTAAAATAGAAATAAAAATTAAGTGTACAAAAAGCCAGAGAGATAGAATGCACAAAATCAGATAATCTTCCATCAGATGCTAACTATGTGAGAAGCTGGATGATTGTGGCTGTCATTTGACAGTGAATTTGTGTATTAAATCATCACATTGTACATTTTAAAACCACATTTACAGCTTAAATACATACAATTTTAATTTGTCAATCATACCTCAATAAAGCTAGAAAAAAAAGAAAAGTTCTATATTTTGGGGATCTGAAAAGTAACCTTGAAATACATACTGTAAAAATTTATGAAACTCACAACCAGCCACACTCCTTTTTCAGTAACTGAGAAGTTAAGCAGAAGAACACACACACACACACACACACACACACACACACGATGTGCACAGTGTAATTGGGTTTAATTTAATATATTCAGGAATCCTTATATAACAAAAATCAGAGACTATACATTTTTCTCAAACACACGTGGAACACTTACAAATAATATCCGCATTGTAGGTTGCAAAAGAAGATTTAGTTCAACTTGATTTAGCATTAGCTGAAAAATATATAGTATATATAGGGAAATTGAAATAGGATATGATCCTTCCTTGCTGTTGTCCTTAAGGTCTTAACTGCTAATATTTCTTGGTCCAAAATCCAATCTTATAAATAAAGAAAAACAGAATCCATTCCGGATTTTAAGGGCAATCTGGTCTATCCAAAACTTGTAAGGAATATTCAAGACTAGAAGAGGGAGAAGACATTTCCACTGACCTCTCCAATTTCTCTACAGATGTTCAAGAACTTTCAGTAAATGGAATCACTGAAAACCAGAACATTTCCTGGCCTTCTGCTTCTTCAAATAAGTTTCAGGATATAGAAGAACATTTGAGGATAGAATTGATCAAAGAAAGGGAAAACTCCAGGAAAAACTAATGGTCCTCCAAATTAAACAATTAAATAACTCATGAGATAAAAGTCTAAGTGAAAATATCTAACTGAAAAATAGATAAGAGCATTTGACAATATTGTAACAGAAAGGACCATTGGAAAATTAATTGCCCAACATTGGCTCAATGATATAGAAAATGGAAAGGGAATGACACCCTTTTCCTAAGTGAGGGTTGTCCAAGGAAGTTGTGCATCCTCTGTGTCCACAATTACCACTATCTTCTAAAGGGAAAATATCTCTACTATCATAGGGACAAAGGACCACTTTCCTAATAGACAAACAAGCAATAATTTGATCATTAATCCTACCACCATTCTGTCACCTCTTCCTTGGAGTAATCATGCTGTCTCAGTGGAAGCAATTTTAATTACTTTTCAAACTCCACCTTATCACAAACTTTTTCAGTCTCCTTAAGCCACTCAAGTTGTCAGAAAGCCTTCTTGGTCCCATTAATCTGGTGGAATGAGATTTGTTTTGTTTATGAGGTGCCTTTAAATGTGAATAGAATAGATTCCTTCTGGAAAACCCAGAAGAAGAATCCCCAGCCATTTGATGACACAGATTGACTACCCTCTTTTTGATACTTCCCCTACTGGTATTTTACAATGTAAGTTTGTCCCATATAGTCTCTGAGACAAAGTTGGCCCAGATGTGGGATACATACACATACCCTTAAAAGTTTCAATTGAACTGACTGTGCCTTTATGAAAATTAGCCCCATACTCACTGAAAAAACTGTGGACCATCCCTCCAAGGACTCATTATTTCCTCTGTTATCCGTAGTAACACTCCTTTCTGTCTGTCAAATAGGCAAATGGGTGAGGATATTGCTCTGTACAAGGCTTACGAGGCCTTGATAAGTTTTTACTTCTTTACTTCCCAGTGGTACCAACTCTTATGTCATCCTTTTGTCAATTCTCAAGACAGATGCTTATCTTACAGTAGAGGATCTATTTTCAGTATTACAGCCAGCTTCATAAGTTTTCAATCTGTGCGGTAGCACAAGCCTCATGCTGAGAAGGGCCCTATGCTTGGTTTCCAGCTGCTGTCACCATCTTGAATTTTTAAATGATGTTTGAACAAGGAGCTCCCCATTTTCCTTTGCACGGGCCTCACAAATTAAGTTCCCAATCCTGGTCATCATTCAAAGAATGATCCATGCATCCAGACTTCTACTATTTACTTACAAACATAGTGGGGAAACAACAGTATATGTGGACAGTAATTTATTAAGATTTGAGAGATGTGCTCTCTTACTTTTCTGCCATAATCTTAAAGATAAACTCCAATTTTGTCAGATTCAAGTGTATTACGTATGCCATGCCAGCACACAATGAAAAATGGGAAAGCCGATCCCCAGATGCCTCATACATATGGGAATCCATGACTTGGCCTATCCATGACTTAGCTCTTTTTATAGGCTGATATGGCCAAACACTGCAAGGGAGTAATTCAGTATACTGAAGTTTATAATCAACAGTTGCCGGTGACTTTTCTCAAAGATAAACCATAGGAACCACTGCATGCCCTTCAGCTTGGAGACTTGGTTTACTAGAAATGACACCAACATAAGAAATAAGAATACTCTTGAACCTCATAAAACCTGATAAAATATTGCAGGAAATCTCTAAGGAATAAAATCTTGTCATGTTCCTCATTTAAAAGGGCATTTCATACCTCATCTGTATTAAAAATGTTTGCTCTGTGAAAGACCCTTTCAAGAGGATAAAATGACAAGTTACAGAGTGGATGACAGTATTTGAAAACGACATATTCAGCAAAGGACTTGCATTTAAAATATGTTAAGAACTCTCAAAAATCAACTGTAAAGTAAACAAACAAAAACAATCCAATTATAAAGTGGGCAAAGACAAGAGCAGACATTTCGCTAAAAACAACAAACAGATGGCAAATAAGCACATTAAAAAGTGTTTAGCATCATTAACCATTAGGGAAATGTAGATTAAAACCACAATGGTATACTACTACACACTATTAAAATGGCTAAAGTAAAAAAAAAAATAGTGGCAATATCAAATATGGTGAGAATCACTCACAGATTGCTGATGAGAATATAAAATAGTATAATAACTTTGGTAGCAGTAAAATGTAATGAAATACCTTTACATGCAATAGCTTGGATGAATCTGGAGGTAATTATGCTGAGTCAAAAAAAAAGAAGTCAATCTAAAGGTTATATGCTGTATGTAATATATGTATGTATAGTTACATACCTCTACAATTTCACCTATATAACATTCTTCAAATGAGAATACCGAAATGAAGAACATATTAGTAACTGCCTGTTCAGACCAGGTCAGGTAGATGTGGAAGTTAGATGGGTATGACTGTAAAAAGACAAGACCAGAGATCCTAGCAGTGATAGAATCCTGACTGTATTAATGTTGATATCCTGGTTATGACTTTGTACTAGAGTTTTGCAAAATGTTACCCTTGGGAAAAATGAGTGAAGGGTACATGGACTCTCTCTGTAGCAATTCTTACACTGCAGGTAAATACATAATTATCTCAAAATAAAAAGTCAAAAAATATATTCTTTCACATATTCTCCTGAAATTGTTACCATGGTACACCTTAGAAACTAATTTTTCTAGCTTTTCGTTTTGCCCATTTTCCAATCAAGAAAGGCTCAAATCAGTAATTTAGGAATCCTAAAATAAGATGAAGTCAAAGTTGTCTCTTGAGATTCAAACTCGGGTTGTAATTTCAACTATGTTTATGGTCTGATAATTAATGCGGGTCATTAAATTAAGCAATTAATTATGTCTTTAGAGGCTTATTATTAATAATCTCTGTTCAGTTCCAGTTCTTTGCTATGAGTAACAGTGTTATATTTAAATGTTTTGGCTGACCTTCTTTTTTATTTAGCAGATATAAGGTTATTAAACTAGTTATGAAGAAATATGACATCGTTAGTTGATCTGATAATTGGTATCTTTGATTCTCTAAAGGAATAATTGTTCTGACTCTCATTCAGATCAGTGTGGAAAGGAAGAGGAAACCAGTATCCTTACAAGAGGGTAATGCAGTGCTACAGAAACAATGATCTTGTTCAGGGGAGCTGTAAACAAGGCTGGGCGGCTAAAGATGTAGTGACATTTGTGGTTTGGTAAAAAGAATATGCTCAGTTCTACAACTTAAAATATAGGAATTTCCTGCACATAGAAATGAAGAGACCAAGAACAGCTAAGGCAATCTTGTGCAATACAAACATGGTAAGAAATCTTGTTCTACCAGTTAGCAAAAGTTACTACAAAGCCACCACAATTTAGACAGTGTAGAATTTGTACACGACCAGACAAAAAGTGAAGGCATTTCTGTTGAGTATATACTCTTTTTATTATCTTTCACCCTCACTAGGTTTTTGTTTGTTTGTTTGTTTTTACTTTCTGCCTTCTTTACCTTCTCATCCTCCTGATTTGTGAATATTGTAGTGCCTTGGAACTCAGACTTCAAGCTTTTCTTACACTCATTTTTAAGATAATTTCAATGTTCTATCTTTAAATATCACCTATAAGCTTATAACTCCTGATTTTACATCTTCAGCTTAGCCTCTCTCAGTCGTCTGTACAATATATCCACCACATAGCTAACAGGCATCTCAAACTTAATGGTCCCAAATCACTTCTGATTCTCAATTCTGTGGTAGACACCACTCTTTGTCTACTGGTGTTCATTCTCCCTGTCTGCCTTTTTGTAACAGAAACTCCTGAGTTTTCTTGTGATTAGGACATATATTTATATTCTCATATTTTCTTTCAGCTAATTGTTGCTGTACGACAAAACTAAGGCCACAAGAATGTCAATGGAAGTGCTGTGTTCAACCTCTAGGTCGTCTTAATGATGTCCTGGAATATACTTTTCCCTTTACTGAGCTGGATTTGAGATATGGAAGTGAGCCATCTCTACTTATGAGCAACAAGACAGCCCCCTGGAAAATTGTGCAGCAATGAGCTTAGAAGGAGCCTGGGTCTCAAAATGACTCCTGAGCAGAACCAACTTTCCAGCCTTGTATGGCTTTCTGCTGGTATGTTTTGTGAGACAGAGAAATAAGCCTTTCTCTTAAACTACTGTTTATTTTGTGTCTTTATTCTCGCACTGTAGTCTGTAATGTAATTCATATACCCTCCAAACCTAGTCCTGCCTCATTTTTCTTCATCCTTGACTCCTCTCACACCCCATCTTCAAGCACTCAGCATATTCTGTTGGGCCTACCTTTAAAATAGATTCCAAATTTTACTATTCTATACCTACTTCCATTGTCTAAATTAGCATCATATGTTACCTGGATTATGGTATTTGTATCCTAACGGCTCTTTTTTTTTTTTTTTTTCTAACGGCTCTTTTATTTTTATGTTTCTGTCTTCCTCAAATTTATTTTCAATCTAGCAATTTAGTTTGAAACACATCAAATCATATATCACCCCCATGCTTAATTGCCTCCAGTGGTTCTACTTTACAACTTTCTTACAAAAGCCTACATAGTATACCCTACTTCTACCTCTGTGAACTCATTTTCCATCATTCTACTCCTTACTCACATGTCTTTACAGATTATGGCCAATTTGCTTAGGATATTTCCAGCTTAAGAACCTCCATGTGTTTGAAATTGTTTCATGAAAGATATCCACATGGCTCACTCTATCACTTTTTTACTTTATTTTATGAATTTTAATTTTTTACTGAAAAAAATTCTATTCCTATATAGGTTATTACAAAATATTGAGTATAGTTCCCTGTGCTATATAGTCGGTCCTTGTTTTTTTTAATCTATTTTACATTTAGTAGTGTGTATATGTTACTCCCAAATTCTTAATTTATCCCTCCCCTCCCCAACCTTTCCCCTTTGGTAATGATAAGTTTGTGTTTTATATCTGTGAGTCTGTTTTTGTTTTTTGAATAACTTTATTTGTATCACTTTTTAGATTCCACATGTAAGTGATATCATATGATACTTATCTTTTTCTGTCTGACTTACTTCACTTAATATGATAATCTCTAGGTCTATCCATGTTGCTGGAGATGGCATTATTTCATGCTTTTATATGGCTGAGTAGTATTTCATTGTGTGTGTGTGTGTGTGTGTGTGTGTGTGTGTGTGTGTGTGTGTATGGTACATCTTCTTTATCCATTCATCTGTCAATGGACATTTAGGTTGCTTCCATGCCTTGGCTATTGTAAATAGTGCTGTAATGAATATTAGGGTGCATGTATCTTTTTGAATTAACTCCATCACTTTCTTTAGATCTCACCATAAGCATTATCTTATCAGTGAGGTCTTCCCTATAAAATATCAACTCCACACCATTTTCTCTTACTACTTATTTTCATTACTGTTTTATTTTTCTCCATAACATATCACTTTTTGACTTATAATGAGTTAACTCTTTATGGTTTTATGTAAACTCTATAAGGACAGGGTTATTTTGTTTGAATTCCTGGTCTCCTGCTATATTTCATGTCTAGAAAATTGCCTGAATCATAGTAGCCACTCAATAAATAAGGTTTAAATTAATTGAGTAAGTAATAATGAACATACGTTCAATAAGATATGAGACAACTATAACAAATGATATTACTGAAGAATACCTAATTATACAAAAATAATCCAGGAAAGCCGGGGGGGGGGGATAAATTGGGAAATTAGGATTGACATATACACACTACTATATATAAAATAGATAACTAATAAGGGTCTACTGTACAGCACAGGAAACTCTTCTCAATACTCTGTAGTGACTTATATGGGAAAATACTCTAAAAAAGAGTGGATATATGTTTGTGTGTAACTGATTCATTTTGCTGCACAGCAGAAACTAACACAACATTGTAAATTAACTATACACCAATAATTTTTTAAAGTAATTAGATTGCTAAAAAAATAAATAATCATGAAAAAGTGCTAATTTAAAAATATAATATTTAAGTAAAATTAATTTGATAAAAAAATGAAAAATGGCTGTATAATATGTCCCTTGCATGTATCCCCCTCAAAGAACCCAATGACTTTACATCCATTCATGAACAAAAGTGACTTCATGGAAGCCTTGGGGTCCAGGTAGGAGATTGTGAAAGTCTAACGCAGTCCAAGACCAAAGAGAGATATTTTGAGAAGGCAGGCTCATACCCAGGTGACTGACTCACTGACTGTGGTCCCAGCTATAGTCTTGGAAACAGGTCTGTACCCCTGAAGACTTAGCTATAGCCCCGTTTGTAACCATCCTGTCACCAGCCCCATACCCCAAGGGACCTGGGAGGGGTCATTCCCAATTGTGCATTGGGCAATAGACATATAGGACTTTGTCCTGGCTGTGGACCCTGAAGTGGCTTGTGAATGGGCTCCAGCCCCTCTTGGCTGTGATCCAAGAGCCTCTGGACCATAAAACTCAGTCAGACTGTAGATTCTGAAAGCGTCCTTTAACTGGACTGTAGCCTATCCCAGCCACAATCTGATAAGTCAGGCTGGCTCAGGGACCCACTGGGAGAAACTCCCATATGCATCCACAGAGATCCTGAAAGGCCCTATATGCAGCTCGGACTTCCACACAGCCACAGTCTGCTAGTCTGCCAGCAGTACTGAGGGTCTGGTGTCCCAGTGGGAGATAATCTATTGATGGCCCTGGAGATCTTGAAAGGGCCCTACACTTGACTCCAAGCACCTCGTAGCCACAGTCTGCCAGGAATCCTAAGGGTATACAGGGTATCAGTGGGAGACATTCCCACCTACAACCCCATAGAAATTCTGAAAGGATCTACATTGTGCTGAGCTCCTCCCCACCATAGTCTATGAACAGCCCTATTGGTACAGGAACACAGAAGGAATTACATGCAGCTGCACCCCCATAGATCTTAAAGGACCATGAACTCAGCTCCAAACACCTCACAGCTGCATTCAGCCAATAGACCTACCAGCACAAGGATCCAGTAAGATCCTGAAAGGACCCTATAATTGGTTCCAGGCCCTTCCAGATCCTGAAAGGACCCTATAATTGGTTCTAGGCCCTTCTAGCCACAGTCCACAAGAATACTGGTGGACCAGGGAAGTAGTGGGAGGCATCTAAGAAGATTCTGAAATGGTCCTATACTTGACTTCAACCCTTCCAATCATGGTCAGGGACAAGTCTAGCCTGACCAGAGAGGTAGTGGGAGCAATGCCCATTTGCACCTCCAGAGCCAATCTTGGCTGTGTAACCCAAAACTGCCCTGGGGCTTAATTCTAGTCTGACTGTCTCAGTCAGTCTAGGGCCAGTCCTGCCCACCCAGAAACACTTTCAGTGATCAGGCAGCAACCCTCACAGAGACCTGGCAGAAGCCACACTTCCCATACACCTATTAACAGGCTTCCTAAGTATCCAATAGTGGACAGTGAAACAGACTCTTGTCCCAGCACCATCCTACTGAACAAGGTACTAGAAATGGTCCCATCCACTCAGGGACCAGAGAGAATTCACACCTTCCCATGTCCCTGGTAAGAAACCCACCAACCATAAACCCCACTTCAAACCCAATATCAGCCTCAAACTAGCTTCAACCTAACACAACTGCAATTCTGGATGAAATCCCAACAGCCTAAGAAGCAGACAGAAGGAGCTCTTTACCTGCTAAGACCAATCTTAAGACTAGAATAAGAGTTTACTCCTTCAAATGCATAAACACAAATGCAAAGTTACATTGATTATGAAGAATTGGGCAAATATGACACCTTCAAAGGAAACTAAGTTCCATTAACAACTGCCCCAAAGGAATGGAGATCTACAAATTTCTTGACAAAGAATTCCAAATAATCATCTTAAAGCAGTTCAGTGAAATGCAAGAGAACACAGATAAACAGCTAAACAAAATTTTTAAAAAATGCATAAACAAAATGAGAAGTTTAATAAAGACATAGAAACCGTAAAAAAAAAAACCCAAAAAAACCAAAAAAACCCACCAGAAATCCTGGAACTGAAGGCTACAATGACAGAACTAGAAAATTCAGTACAGAGCTTCAACAACCAACTTGATTATGCAAAAGAAAGGATCAACAAACCTGAAAAAAAGATCATTTGAAATGAGCCAGTTAGAGAGAATCAAAGAAAAGAAAAAATGAATAAGAATGAAGAAGGTCTATGTGAATCAAACAAATGAACAAGCAAATGAACATTCACACCATGGGACTCTCAGATGGAGAAGAGAGAGAGAGAGAGAGAGAAAGGAGCAGAAAAATTATTTGAAGAAATAATATTTGAAATCTTCCCAAATTTAGTGAGAGTTATGGACAATCAGGTACAGGACATGATCAAACCAAAGATTACTCCAAAGTATACTATAATCAGAATGCTAAAATCAAGGACAAGGAGAGAATTTTGAAAGAAATAAGAGTAAAATGACTCATCATGTACAATGGAACCCCCACAAGCTTATCAACAGATTTATCTGCAAAAATCTTACAAGCTATTAGAGAATAGGATGATATATTCAAAGGGCTGAGAGAGAGAGAGAGAGAAAACAAAATAACACTGCCAACCAAGAATATTAAACTCAGCAAAACTTTCCTCAAGAAATGAGAGATAGAGATATTTCCAAAAATGAAAGAGAGAGATATTTCTAGATATTTTGAGATAAAAGCTAAGAAAATCCACCCCCCAGACCTGCCTTAAAAGAAATGTTAAAGTGATTTCATCAAGTTAGAATGAAAAGAAGCTATGTAACGACATGAAAACATATAAAAGTATGAAACTACTAAAAGTACAGAATATGTATTCCTAATATCTAATGGTGTGTAAATCACTTTTATCTTTAGTATAAAAGTTCAAAAACAATAACTTTAAATAAGCTATACAGGATCATATGGTACCTCTATTTTTGTTTTTTTAAGGAACCATACGTTCTCCTGAGTGGCTGTACCAAGTTACATTCCCACCAACAGTGTAGGAGGGTTCCCTTTTCTCCTCACCTTTGCCAGCATTTATTATTTGTAGATTTTTTGATGATGGCCATTCTGACAAATGTGAAGTGACACCTCATTGTAGTATTGATTTGCATTCCTCTAATGATTAGTGATGTTGAGCAACCTTTCATGTGTTTGTTGGCAATCTGTATATCTTCTTTGGATAAATGTCTATTTAGGTCTTCTGCCCATTTTTGGATTGGGTTGTTTGTGTTTTTTTTGATATTGATCTGCATGAGCTTTCTGTATTGACATATTTTGGAAATTAATTGCTTGTCAGTTGCTTCATTTGCAAATATTTTTTTCCCATTCTGAGGGTTGTCTTTTCATTTTGTTTATGGTTTCTTTTGCTGTGCAAAAGCTTTTAAGTTTCATTAGATCACTTTTGTTTATTATTGTTTCTATTTTCATTACTGTAGGAGGGGGTCAAAAAAGATCTGGTTGTGATTAATGTCAAAGAGTGTTTTGCCTATGTTTTCCTCTAAGAGTTTTTTTTTTTTTTTTTTTTTAATTTATTTATGGCTGTGTTGGGTCTTCGTTTCTGTGTGAGGGCTTTCTCTAGTTGTGGCAAGTGGGGGCCACTCTTCATCGCGGTGTGCGGGCTTCTCACTATCGCAGCCTCTGTTGCTGCGGAGCACAGGCTCCATAAGTGCAGGCTCAGCAATTGTGGCTCACGGGCCTAGTCGCTCCGTGGCATGTGGGATCTTCCCAGACCAGGGCTCGAACCCGTGTCCCCTGCATTGGCAGGCAGATTCTCAACCACTGTACCACCAGGGAAGCCCTCCTCTAAGAGTTCTACAGTGTCCACCTTACATTTAAATCTTTAATCCATTTTGAGTTTATTTTTGTGTACGGCATTAGGGAATGTCTAATTTCATTCTTTTACATGTAGCTGTCCAGTTTTCCCAGCACCATTTATTGAAGAGAGTGTCTTTTCTCCATTGTATATTCTTGCCTCATTTGTCATAGATTAGGTGACCATAGGTGCATGGGTTTATCTCTGGGATTTCTATCTGTTACATTGAAATATATTTCTGTTTTTGTAAGTCAGACACAGAAAAACAAATAGCTATGATATCGCTTATATGTGAAATCTAAAAAAAAGGGTAAAAATGAACTTATTTACAAAACAGAAGTAGAGTCATGGATGTAGAAAACAAACTTATGGTTACCAGGAGATAAAGGGGGGAGAGATAAATTGGAAGATTGGGACTGACATATACACACTACTATATATAAAATAGATAATTAATAAGAACCTACTGTATACCACATAATGTAAAAAAAAAAAAAAAGAGTGGATATATGTATATGTATAACTGATTTGCTTTTCTGTACACCTGAAACTAACACAACATTGTAAATCAATTATACTCTAATAAAAATTTAAAAAAAATAAAGTAACTGCCAAACTGTTCTCCAAAAAATAAATAAATAAAGCTTGTTGAATTCACTGAAACAAACAAACAAACAAAGAAAATCACTAGTTTTATATCAATTATGGAAGGAGGCAAGGGTTCTTAAATGGCATCTGTACTTCCCTATCTGCCAATACTCTCTGTGCTACAAAAGAAGTCTTTAAAGTACCAGAATTTAAATACAATAAAGAGTAGTAGTACTAAAATTTAAATACAATAAAGAGTAGTTTCCCACTTTGATGGCAAGTCAACACATCCTGGTACTATACCCTACAGATAATCTAAATTTAAAAAATATATGTATGTTTTATTCAACATTTTTAAACAATCCTCCAAAACTAAAAAAACTGCAAACCTTGGTTTAAAAAAGTATAAATACCTAGAACAATTTGTTGATGGATGCACAATATAAAAAGATGTAAAGTATGACATCAATAACATAAAATGTGGATGAGAAGTAAAAATGTAGAGTTTTGTATGTGATTGAAGGTAAGCTGTTATAAGCTTAAAACAGACTGTTACGTCTACAAGTTTCTTCATGTAAGCCTCATAGTAATCTCAAAGAAAAAACTTATTGCAGTTATACAAAGGAAAAAGAGAAGAGAATGAAAGCATACCACTACAAAAAAAAAAAAAAAAAAAAAAAATTCCAAAGAAGACAATCATAGAAGAAGAAAAAAACAGAACGTCAGAAAACAATTAATAAAATGACAATATTAAGTCCTTTCCAATCAATAATTAAATTAAATGTAAATGGACTAAATTCCCCAGTCAAAAGATACACAGTGGTTGAATTCATTAAAAGATAAGATCCAACAATATTTTGCCTATAGAAGATTCACTTTAGCTTTTTGGACACACATAGGTTAAAAATGAAGGGAAAGAAAAAAAGATATTCCATGCAAATGGTAACCAAACAAGAGCAGGAGTGGCTATACTTAGATATAATAACATAGAAATCCAGTCAGAATCGGTCACAAGAATAGTGACCAAGGTCACTATGTAGTGATAAAGGGGTCATTTCTTCAAGAGCATATAACAGTGGTGAAAATATATGCACCTAACTTGGGAGCACCTAAATATTAAAAGCAAATATTAACAGAAGTGATTAAAAAAAAGACAACAATACAATAATAGTGAAAGATTTTAATACTCCACATTCAATATTGAATATTTCATCCAGACAGAAAATTAATAAGGAAACAGCCAATCTGAACAATAATATAGACCAAATATACCCAGCAGACTTATACAGAAAGTTCTATCCAAACAGCACCAGAATACACACACTTCTCAAAACGAATGAAGCATTGTCCAGAAGAGGTTGTATATTGGATCACAAAGTAAGCTTTAGAAAATTCAAGAAGAATGAAATCATATCTGATATCTTTTCTGACCACAATTGTATGAAAATTAAAACATATAACAGAAGGAAATCTAAATAATTTACAACTACCTGAAAATTATACTACACATGCCTGAATAACCAATGGGTCAAAGAAGAAGTCAAAAGGAAAATTAGAAAATACCTTGAGACAAATTAAAATGAAAACACAACATACCAAAATGCATGGGATACAGCAAAAAGTTCTGAGGAAAGTTTATATTGATAAATATCTACATTAAGAAACAAGAAGGATCTAAAATAAACAACCTAAATTTACACCTCAAGAAATTAGAAAAATAAAAATAAACTAAGCCCAAAGTTAACAAAAGAAAGGAAATTAAATATTAGAGCAGAAATAAATAAAATAGAGACTAGAAAGAAAATAGAGACTAGAAAGAAAATAGAAAAAATCAATGCAACTAATAGTTGTTTTTTTGAAAAGACAAACAAAATTGAGAAATCTTTATCTAGACTAACTAAGAAAAAAAAAGAGAGAGGCTTCAAACAAAATTATGAAGGAAGGAAGGGACATTACAACTGACACTACAGAAATACAAAGGATTATGGGAGGCTACTACAAACATTTATACATCAACAAATTGGATGAACTACAAACATACCACTTATGAAGACTGAATCACGAAAAAGTAGAAAATCTGAACAGACCAATAACAAGCAAGGAGATTGAAAGTGTAATGAAAAACTCCCAAAAAAGAAAAGTCAAGAAACAGATAACTGCAGCTGATGAATTCTATCATACCTTTAAAAAAGTATTAATACCAATTCTTCTTAAGCTCTTCCAAAAATTTAAGAGGAGGAAACACTCCAAAAATCATTATTTGAGGCCAACACTACCCTGGTACTAAATTCATAAAAGGAACTTTAAAAAAAAAAAAAAAGAAAATGACAAGGCAATATCCCTGATAAATATAGATGCAAAAATTCTCAGAAAAATTCTAACAAACTGAATTCAAGGGCACATTAAAAGGATCATACACCATGATAAGCTGAGATTTATTCCAGGGATGCAAGGATGGTTTAACATAAGTAAATCAATAAATGTGATACATCACAATAATAGAATTAAAAATACAAATCTTATAATCATCTCAATTAATGAATAAAAGTATTCGACAAAATTCAACATTTGTTTGTGATAAAAGCTCTCAATTTATTAGGTACAGAAGGAACATATCTCAACATAATAAATGCCATATGTGGCAAGACAACTTTTGCTAAAATTATAGTCAACAGTGAAAAGATGAAATCTTTTCCTCTAATATCAGAAACCAAACAAGGTCACCCACTCTCACCACTTCTCGCCTTCATAATACTGGAAGTTCTAGCCAGAGCAATTAGGCAAAGAAAATAAATAAAAGGTATCCAAATTGGAAAGGAAGAACTAAAATTACCTCTGTGATAGCAGGATCTTATATATAGAAAATCATAAAGACTCCACCACACAATTGTAAGAATTATAAATGAATTCAGTACAGTTGCAGGATATAAAGTCACCATACAAAAATCAGTTGCACATCTACACACTAACAGTGAAATATCTGAAAAAGAAATAAAACAATCCCACTTACAATAGCATCAACAATAATAAAACATTTAGAATAAACTTAACCAAGGAAGTGAAGTTCTATACATTGAAAACTAGAAGATATTAATGAAATAAATTGAAGTGACAAATAAATGGACAGATATCCCATGTTTGTGGATCAAAAGAATTAATATTGTTAAAATACCCATACTACCCCAAACCATCTATACATTCCATGTAATCCCTATCAAAATTCCAATGGCATTTTTCACTGAAATAGGAAAAGCAATTCTAAAGTTTGTATGGAACTGCAAAAAAACTAAATGGCCAAAGCAATCATGAGAAAGAAGAACAAAGCTGGAGGCATCACACTTCTGACTTCAAATTATACTATAAAGCTATAGTGATCAAAAAGTATGGTACTGGCATAAAATCAGACACACACACCAATAGGATAAAATAGCAAGCCCAGAAATAAACTCATGTTTAAATAGTTGACTAATATTTGACAAGGGAGCCAAGAATACTCAATGGGTAGAAGGTAGCATTTCCTATAAATGGTGGGGAAAATAGATATACACATACAAAAATTTTAAATTTTTGTATGTGTATATCCACTGCCATACACCACTCAGAAAATTAACTTGAAATGAATTAAAAGCTTAAGTGCAAGATTGAAAACATAAATCTCCTAAAGAAAACAGGGAAAAGCTTGTTGACATTGGTCTTGGTAATGATATTTTGGATATGATATCATAAGAACAGGCAACAAAAGCAAAAATAAATGAGTGAGACTACATCAACTTAAAGCTTCTGCACAGGAAAAGAAACAATCGACAGAATCAGGAGGAAACCCACAGAATAGGGTAAAATACTTGCAAACTGTAAATCAGATAAAGGGTTAGTATTTAAAATATATAAGGAATTCATAGAACTCAATAACAAAAAGAAAAGAAAAGAAAAAATACTCAATAATCTTATTTTTAAAATAGGGAGAGGTCCTGAATAGACTTTTTTCTGAAGAAGACATAAAAATTCCAACAGGTACCCATAAAGATGTTCAACATCAATAATCATCAAGGAAATGCTAATATAAACCACAATGAGATATCACCTCTTACATGTTAAAATGGCTATTGTCAAAAGGGCAAAGATAACAAGTGTTGGCCAGGATGTACAGAAAAGGGAACTCTAGTGTACTGTTGGTGGGAATGTGGGTTGGTGTAGCCACTATGGAAAGCAGTATGAAATTTCCTCAAAAAAGTAAAAATAGAACTACCATATGATCCAGCAATTCCACTTCTGGGTATATATCCAAAGGAAATGAAGTCACTATCTCCAAGAGATATATGTATCCCCATGTTCTTTGCACCATTATTCACAACAGGCAAGACATGGAAATAACTTAAGTGTTCATTGACACTTGGATAATGAAGGTGTCATACATTATACAATAGAATATCATTCAGCCATAAAAAGATGGAAATCCTACTATTTGTGGCAACATGAATGGATCTTGAGGGTATTATGCTAAGCAAAATAAGTTAGAGAAAAATAATACCATAGGATCTTGCCTATATGTAAGATCTAGAAAAACAAAAACAAACAAACAAAAAACCCATAGCAACGTTAGCTAGAATGGTGGTTATAAGGGGCTGAGGTTAGGGGAAAAGGGGAATTGATCACAGGGTACAAACTTCCAGTTATACAATAAATAAGTTCTGGGGATCTAGTGTACAGCAATAGTGACTATAGTTAACAATACTATACTTTAAATTTATTTCAATACTTGAAATATTCAAATACTTGTTTTAATATTTAATACAATATTGAATACATGAAAATTGCTAAGAGAGTAGATCTTAAATGTTTTCACTACACACAAAAACCTGTAATTTTGTGAGGTTCTGAATGTGTTAACTAACCCTACTGTAGTAATCATTTTGCCATATATATGTATGTTAAGTCATCATGCTGTATACCTTAAACTTATGCAATATTATGTCTATTGTATCTCAGTAAAGCTGGAAAAAATATAAGTATTTATGTAAGAAACATTTTGGTTGATGTAATAGCTACTGCTACTGAATCTTGCTAGCTATCAGAGAATGTTAAATGCATTATTTCATTTAATACGTGCAACATTTTTTAATTGGGTTATATTGTTTTCCTTATTTTTCAAGTAATAAAACCAATGCCTCACAGTTCAATGACTTGCCAAAGGTCACACAATTAAAATCTGTCTCACTAGTACTCCCCTAAACATCATCATTATACAAGCCCTGAAAATACAGCCACAAAAATTAACAGTGGTTTTCTTTACTAAATGGGTTTATAATAGATTCCCATTTTTATTTTTGTACTCTACATTAGAGTAGTATTAAAAGAGTTTAGCAACAAAAATAAATAAATATTATTAATAACAAGGAAAGAAAACAATTAAAATACTTTTATAGAAGAAAGTGGAAAGCTGTTTTGGTTTGATAATTCACCATAAGAGGAATACAAATGGTCAATAAATATATGAAAAATATTTACCCAGCTTTCTTGTTTTTTGTTTTATTTTATTTTAATACAATTTTCAAAAATTTACTCTTGTTCCTGTATCATTGAGACTGTGTGTTCTTGCATTCTGTGGACAATATGAAAGTGTTCTCTAAAATTCTTTATAATCATATTTAGAGCTACTCCTTCTCTTAACCTTCAGAATTAATCTTCTTTCCCTTGTAATGTAGTCTTTCTGCAAGGGAGAGAGATAGAGATGAGAGAGAGAGAACGAAAAATCTATCTAGACACTATAGTGGCCAAAAGAAATTTTGTGGCTTGCCCTTAGCTTCTCTATCTGTGCATTTGATGCTATTCTCAGAATTACAGCCAGAAAAAGCTAGATGTAGGCACATCTCTCTGCCAGTTCCCAGTTTCCAGGAAAAAGAAGAGTCTGTCAGACTTTCATCTAGTGTAGTCTTAGTGACCCAAGATGAAATCGTCTCTTTATCACTTTTTCGTTTATATGGCACTCTTAGCAATTAAAGTACATTAATAAAAGCAAACACCTCCCCCAAAACAAAACAAAACAAAAAACTTAGTTTCATTCTTACTCTTTTTTGTTGTTGCTGTTCTTTAGTGCCTGCAGACGTTTAATTGTTGGGACTCTACCATTGTCAGTCTTCTCCTTTATTTTCTGTCCACTTGTTTATAAAAAGAGATATTGATAGAGTAAAGAACATAATTTTTGCCTCAAAAATTAACAGCAATGCCGTGGGATAGTGTAGCAATATTATTGTTGGATATTTTGGATTTCTCAACCAGGGTTCATACATAGGGGAAATCATCAAAATTCTTGCTATGTGCCATCTAATTGCTGGCTTTCCTTTCTCTCTGATGAGGTGGCCACAGACTGAGTTGTCCAATCAGTTCCTTTGACCTTCTGGTTAATGATGTTCTTCTTGGGCTCTGAAAACACGTTCACTGTTATTTCTAGTTTTCATCTTAAATTTGAATCTTCTTCTTTGTCTCTATTTCTAAGCATTTTAGTTGAATGTTGAAAAATTATTCACTGATACCTACAAGCCACTTTATACCAAAAATTTAATTAATTAACTCTTATTGATCAGATTTGGCTTTTGTTTTGATTATTTGCAACTGTATTGCAGTTAGAATTAACTTTTAACCTTATTTGTAATTTCTTATGTGATGTACCTATATCAGTGACACCATTTTTCATCAAACATCACTCAAATTTAAGGGCACTTTTTCTTTACTGCAACTGTGTTCATAAAATGGTGGTGTCCTTAGATTTACTTAAGGAAGTATTCGGTGTTGTGTAAATATCAGTTTTCAGTATTTTGTTCATTTTATAATCAGTGAATAACATTATTAGCTTCCTTGTTTCCCAAAAAATTTTTCTAACTTTGTTACAGAGCTATGGGATAAGAGAATAGTTCACTAGTTCTGGGAAAAATGTCCCATACCCATTTCTCCCAATTTCAGGAAAACACTCTTCCTCTCCTCTTCTTTGCCAGCCTGTTGATTTGGAGCTAATATACTGTAGCAGAAAGAAACTGGCTGTTGAAAAGATTTTAGCTCTGCCACTTGGTCAGATTTCAATGGTCAGGCTGTCTATTTTTTTGAGTCTGTTTACTCATCTGTAAGATAAGTATAATCCCTTTGGGAAGCTGATGAAAGTATTGCTTGAGATGGCAGCAAGTGAGAATCCAATGACTATAATTTTCAATTTTGATTCCTTGAACACTGGAAACAGCTCATTGTCTTAAAAAGTGAAAGTGATTAGAATTGGAAAAGAATAATCATTGGTGTTCCTTTATTCTCCAACCTTAGGATGTTTGCTTTCCAAACACCCTGTTTACCTGGCAGAATAAATCTGATAAATAGGAGCAAGAACTCACACCTGCACTATTCTCTTTTCCTTTCCAGATTTCCCTCTTAGAAGTGACAAATATATACTTTTCTCTGAAAATTGCTTAACACTTTTCATACCAGGCATTAAATCTTTACTGAATACCTAACATGTGCCTGGCTCTGTAATAGTTGCAGGGGTTATGATTTTGAACAATGAGTATCCAATGTTTAGCACAGACACAATTTCTTTCTTTTTGAAGCTAAGTGTTGAAGAGGGAAATAAACATTAATCCAGAAATCATACACACAAATATAAAATTGCAATTCTGAAAAGTGCTGAAAAGAGGTTCAAGGCTTATTAAAGGCTATAATTTTGGGATATGACCTAGTGAGAGAGGTAAAGAAACGTTTTGATGAGGATGTGCTCTTTTTCACTTGAGATTTGAATGTTGTGAAGGTTTAGCAATGTGAATGGGAAAAGAATAAAGCAGAGGCAGCAGCCTGTTCAATGGCTATATGGTGAAAGGGAGCATTCCAAGTTCAAGAGCCAGAGAGATTATGTTTATGTCTAGAGAGGAGAGAATGAAGAGGAACATGGTGTTAGATGAGAGAGGATAGCTTGATAAGAGATACCTTGCAGGGACTTTCTGTTTGTTTCAGCTATCTATTACAGCATAACAAACAACTCCATAACTTAGTAGCATAAATCAATAACCATATTATTATGCTCAAAGATAGTAACATGGAGAGAGCACAGTGAGAATGGCCCTCTTCTCTTACCTGGTTTCTGGGGTGACCTGAATGGATGGAGGCTGAAATGGTTGGGTCTGAAAGATCCACTTCCAAGATTGTTTCTTTATTCCCATATCTAGCATCTGAACTTGGATGCCTGAAGACTGACTTGGCTGGGGCTGGCAAATGGTGTCTACATGTGGCCTCTCCAGCATGTCAGTCTTAGGGCTGTCCAACTTCCTACTTGTCAGCTTAGTACTCTAGAAGTAAGTGTTCTACCAGCGAGAATGCTGCATGACCTTATATGATCTAGTCTTGGAAGCCATATAATGTCACTTCTAATGTACTTTATTGGGTGAAAATTCCCAGATACAAGTGGAGGAAATATTGACTCCAAATCTTGGTGGGAGAAGAGTCAAAGAATTAGTGGCCAAGATTAAAAAGCACCACACAGATAATGTTAAGGACTTGTGGCTTTCATCCCAAGAACAATGGAAAGGGTTTTAAGCATGAGATAATCATGGTCAGGTGTGTGTTTTGATAATGGCACTGACTGTGGAGTAAGAAACAATTTAGAAGAGGACTAAAGTAGAGGCAAGTGGACAAGATGGATGTTTAAAGAGCAATCTAGGCAAAAATAACATTAGCCTGGACTAGAGTGGCATTTGTAGAGATGAAGAGAAGCAGATGACTTTGAAAGGAAGGGGAATGACAGGGATGATTCCCAGGTTTTTTGGTTTGCACAACTGGATATATGATAAATCTCTTTTCTGAGATTGGGAATAGGAATAGAGATGAGACAGACAGGAAGATGATGCATTTCATTTCATAAATAATGAATTTAGGATAACTTTAATACATCCAAAAGGAGATTCTAAGTGACTAATTGATTATATGTTTCTGGAAAAGTGAGAATAATATGAATAAGGATAGAGAATCCTGCATCTTATTAATTGCAGCTTGTTACTTAGATATGTTATCAGTTTGGTGGAAGAGCATGACTTGATGTTGCTCGATAAGCCATTAAATATGTTTGGAGCATCTACTGTGTGAACAGCAGTGTAGTAGGAGAGGAGTTATAGATAAATTTCTTACCATTAAAGAAATTAACATGTAATTAGGATAGCATAGGTAAGGACATGAAATGTTAAGAAACAAATAATAAAGCACAATTCAGTAAATATTATGATGTAATGTTTTTGTAATGGTTTGGAGTTATTGGGAGGTCAACTGTAGCCTACTAGGAGTAGATAAGTCAGGTTCCAATAGATCATCTGAGGCAGAGCTATGCTACACTTTAGGTGTATAGGTGTTCAATAAAAACATATTATATAATAAAAATGCAGAGCACCTGCTCAGAGCTGCATGATTATTAGATAAATCCTCATAATGACATGGCATTATTTACAGTAGTGTGTTTTTGCTTGCTAGTTGATAAAACTCAGCTTTCACTTCTAGGTTGCCACCTCCCTTCACTGTCTCCACTATAACCTCTGCTCATGACCCTTAAGGAGTTTTAGTTTATGGCTGGCACTCTAAGAGAAGAAGATCTTAAAGGGGATGTCAGCATCTGATACTCTCCAATCTGTTACATTTCCTGTAAAATCAACCACATTTTCCAGAGATTTCTTGGGATTGTGTAAATGAACCTGTGACAGAAGTATAATGTATTATCAAATAGAAGATACAGATAATACACTCTAAAGCTGCACAAGTTGTAACATGCTACTGGGTTATTAAATTGACTTAGTGTGCCATGACCAGAATTATTAAAAATGAAATAGAATATGATAGAATAGAAAATAATGGAATAGAATGGGTACAATATAATAGCAAGTATTGAAATGGGTTGCTAGTATTACTATTCACACAAAATATTTACATTAGCTACAGTGTGGACATGTACACTTTGACCTCACTGAAAAAGAAGAAAAGAAACAAGCTCAACTATGCACCAGATTTGCATGTAGCATTGACCTCATGTGTTCCCTGTTGGATTAATTTATAATCTAGCTAGCAACAGCACCACCAAATGCATTAAACATCTTTCCTAATATTTAATTTTTTACTATTCATATGGGGATTTCTCTTTAAATTTTATATTTAATATTAAAAATCTCAAAATTTATATTCTTTTAATTTGTTCATACATTATAAGGGAAAGTATTGTTTTATATAACATATCAATAGCCCAACAAAAATGGTATTATTTCAGCGTGAAGAATTTATTTTAGTCTTATTTGCATACCTATCACCTAGAGCTTGATGAATCCTGGTTATTTAAAACATATTTTTTATGGTCATTGAATAAGTCAGTTGATTCACTAATAACATACTAAGACTGCTCTCAGTCTGTATAATCTTTCAGCTTCAACACAAGAGAAAGAAACTGGTGTTTAAGGGGCCTGGCATGGTCTTAGAGAAGCTCTTCCCCTCTGTGATGACAAATGGGTAAAGCCTGGTTTCATGGAAACACATTATTCTCCCACTTCAAATCATCTACCCTAGGCTTCCAACTGTCGCTTTGAGAACATTATTTTGTTCCTCTGGCTCAAAGATTTAGAATCATGTCACCATTTTCCATGTGGATAATAATGATAACATATTAACCAATGAACCTGGAACTATCTGGTCTGAAGCTTTCCAGTAATCAAGCATTGTTGGGAGACCCATCCTTCCACCTAGTGAATCTACTAAAATCCACTGTCTTTCAGTGATGGGATAGCAAGAAACAGACCTCAGGCAAATGGTTACACCGAGTTGCTGTGGTGAGGACATCAGACATGGTCCCAAATTTAAGAGAAGTGGGCAACACCTATCACATTGTGATTTCTGGCTCCCAAGGGATTCCATCTACCCTGATTGAATTCCATCTACCTTGATTGTCTCTGTTTTTTCTTTTTTCTTTCACCCTACCCAAGTACGTGGGGATTTTCTTGCCTTTTGGGAAGTCTGAGGTCTTCTGCCAGCATTCAGTAGGTGTCCTGTAGGAGTTGTTCCACATGTAGTTGTATTTTTGATGTATTTGTGGGGAGGAAGGTGATCTCCATGTCTTACTCCTCCGCCATCTTGAAGGTCTCTGAACATATATGTCTTTTAAAAAATTCCTTGGCCCAGTATTCCCTACCTACACCAGGCCAATAATCCTGCTTGAAATTTTATTATTACAGTGTCTCCCTATATCTAAGTGATAAAATCAGAAAATTTCTCTTAAAATTCACTTTTATAACTCATCTACCACTTAAGGAATATCTAAACTTCATTGTCTGGCTTACCAGCTCAAAGGAGGTTGTTAAATTAGACATTTTTCATTTTGGAGACAAAGATGAGAGATCAGCAAGGTGAACATCAGTGGAGAGAAACTCTTGCTTATGTTTACATCCTCCATATTCAAATATCTCAGCAATACCCCTGCCCCTTCTGGTCTTATTCTGAACTCAAATATTGGGGTTTTCTTTTTTATATTGAAGCTGTCTCTTAATTTTCTTTCACTGAGGAATCAGTTGCTCAGAGATACTTAAAAATACTTATTTATAAAGAATCCCTCTGAGAACTTAGTTTTGTTTTAGCAGTTAGGATTCCCATGATATCAAAAAAATAATTTTGTTTTGGGAGGTGGGAATACAAGGGAGCTGATCTATCTAAAATATTTATCAGATCCTATGTGGAAACTATACCTTTGGAGATTAGAAATAAGGATTTGACATTTTAATTGGTATTCCTTGTATTCATTGGTTTGAGATTTCTCAAGACATCAATCTGTTTTAGTGATAGAAAATTCAACTAGATCAAAATGAAAGGTTTGCAGCAGAACTATAAATCTGGCAGTAGTTATATGCAGGTTCCTTCCTACAGTGGTAGTAATTTGCTTTTATGTCAGACAATCTCAAGGATTTGGTCATAATGCGGTTCTAGTGTGCTGTTGGGATTCTGTAGGGCAAAATGGGACATGAATTAGCTGATATTTTCTATGCTGAAGCATCATTCTTATTTGATCAAATGTTAATAGATTGACAAGAAGAAGGGCACAGCTAGGTTTTTGGAACCAAATATGTGTTCTTTTGCCAGGCTTACTCTTTTACTATATCTTTGGCAATGTCTTGAAGGAGTGTTGGTTTCTAATGATTAATTAGATTTAAGTCCTACAGATAAGTGAACTTAAAGCATATTAGCAAACTTTGGGCACCAGGAAAGATTTCTTCTGTTTATTAATTGTTGAAACTATGTTTGGGAGGTGTTCTTTCTGTGAGTTTAAAATTTCCAGTAAAGAAAAAATCAGAATTTTTTTCAGATACACTAGTATTGTCAAAGTTCAGACTCAATCAGAAAAAAAGTAAAATTAGCTGGATCTTCTTTAAAGAATTACATATAATTTTTAGATGTTTTTAATTCTACATATATATTTATACAAATACATTCAATAGACAAAAATATTTTTGAATCTACTATGTGTCTCACACAATAAAGGATCTTGGGATTATGAAAATAACGTACTTTTTTTTTTTGCATATATCCCTTCCAGTAACTTTAGGTGAAGGGTAGAGAGGGGAGTGAATAACTTACCAAATCTCTCAGGGTTTGTATAGTGTTCTACTTTGTACTATAGTTATTTGTGTATATTTTATTTATCATTATAAAGTTACATAAGATAATTGCTTAATGATATTAGTTTCACCCATCATCATTCCTAGAAAACTCTCTGCAATATAGTAAAATGCAGTATAGTAAGATTAATAAATAATTCCTTATATTTTTAAGGAAACATTTTGTTATGGAGCTAGTTTCTGCAGAATATAAATGTGAGAGTAAACCTATCAACAGATAATAAACTAGAAAGAGAGTTCAAGAGAAACACATTACTAAAAATTCTTGAAATGAAATGGGAGTTCTAGTTAAAGATGGCAGATTGAGCAAGTATGTTGAACTCTTCTCCACTCTGACACTGACTAAATAACAAGGGATTAAAAAAAAAAAAAGACATATATTTTCGGAGATCTTCAAGATGGCAGAGGAGTAAGACGTGGAGATCACCCTCTTCCCCACAAATACATCAAAAATACAGCTACATGTGGAACAACTCCTACAGAACACCTATTGAATGCTGGCAGAAGACCTCAGACTTCCCAAAAGGCAAGAAAATCCCCACGTACCTGGGTAGGACAAACAGAGACAAAAAATAGGGATGGGACCTGCGCCTCTGGGAGGGAGCTGTGAAGGAGGAAAAGCTTCCACACACTAGGAAGCCCCTTCACTGGTGGGGATGGTGAGGGGGAAGCTGCGGAGCCACAGAGAAGAGTGCAGCAACCGGGGTGCAGAGGGCAAAGTGAAGAGATTCCTCACAGAGGATCAGTGTTGACCAGCACTCACCAGACTGAGATGCTTATCTGCTCACCCGCTGGGGCAGGTGGGGGCTGGGAGCTGAGGCTTGGGCTTCAGAGGTCAGATCCCAGGGAGAAGACTGGGGTTGGCGTGTGAAGGCAGCCTGAAGTGGGCTAGTGCACCACAGCTAGCTGAGAGGGAGTCTGGGGAAAAGTCTAGACCTGCTGGAGATGCAAGAGACCATTGTTTCGGGGTGCATGAGGAGAGGGGCTTCCTACTCTGTGTACCCACAGACAACATAGCACCACCTAAGTGAGCTCCAGAGATGGGAACAAGTTGCGGCTATCATCTCGGACCCCAGAGAAGGGCACAGACTGCTACTGCTGTCACCGCTGCCACCAAGAATCCTGTGTGCAAGCTCAGGTCACTACCCACAACCCACCAGGAGCCTGTGCAGCACACTACTGCCAGGGTCCCATGATCCAGGGCCAACTTCCCCAGGAGGACACACGGTGTGCTTCAGGCTGTTGCAATGCCATGCCAGCCTCTGATGCTGCAGGCACACTCCACGTCCCAATTAAGACTACCATACACCTCCCTCTCCCTGGCCTCAGTGATCCAGAGAGTCCTAATCAGCCACTACTTTCACCCCCTCCTGTCTGGACTGGGAACAGACGCCTGAGGGTGGACTACACACAGAGGTGGGGACAAAATGAAAGCTGAACCCCAGGATCTGTGCAAAGAGAAAGGGAAATTTCTCTGTGCAGCCTCAGGAGCAGAGGATTAAACCCCCTAAATTGGGTTGATAAACCCTGCATCTGTGGAATACCTGAATAGACAACAAATGCTCCCAAAATTGAGGTGGTGGACTTTGGGAGCAACTGTAGAGTTGGGGTTTGCTCATTGCATTTGATTTGGTTTTGGATTTATGTTTATCTTAGTTTAGTTTTTAGAGCTTGTTTTCATTGTTGGGTTTGTTTATTGCTTTGGTTGGTCTCTTCCTCCGTTTCTTTCTCTTTTTGTGAGTGTGTGGGTGTATATTTCTTTGTGTGATTTTGTCTTCAGTTTTGCTTTTACCATTTGTCTTGGAGTTCCGTCTGTTTTTTTTTTTTTTTTTTCTTCTTCTTCCTTTTCTTCTGAGCCATGCAACTAGAAGGGTCTTGGTGCTCTGGCTGGGTGTCAGACATGAGCCTCCAAGGTGGGAGAGCTCAGCCCAGGACATTGGACCACCAGAGACCTCTCAACCCCACATAAAATTAATTGGTGAGAGCCTCCCAGAGACCTCCATCTCAACAAGAAGATCCAGCTCCACCCAATGGCCAGGAAGATACAGTGCTGGACGCCTCATGCCAAACAATTAACAAGACAGGAACACAATCCCACCCATTAGCAGAGAGGCTGCCTAAAGTCATTCTAAGTAAACAGACACCACAAAACACACCACCGGACGTGACCCTGCCCACCAGAAAGACAAGATCCTGCCAGACCCACCAGAACTCAGGCACCAGTCCTCCCCACCAGGAAGCCTACACAAGCCACAGAACCAACCTCACCCACTGGGGGAAAAGACAAGAAATAAGAGGAACTACAAACCTGGATCCTGCAAAAAGGAGACCCCAAACACAGTAAGTTAAACAAATTGAGAAGACAGAGAAATATGCAGCAGATGAATGAGCAAGGTAAAAACCCACCAGACCAAACAAATGAAGAGGAAATAGGAAGTCTACCTGAAAAAGAATTCAGAGTAGTGATAGTAAAGATGATCCAAAATCTCAAAAGTAGAATGGAGAAAATACAAGAAACGTTTATCAAGGAACTAGAAGAACTAAAGCACAAACAAGCAATGATGAACAACATAATAAACAAAATTAAAAATACTCTAGAAGGAATCAATAGCAGAATAACTGAGGCAGAAGAATGGATAAGTGACCTGGAAGATAGAATAGTGGAAAAAACAAATGCAGAGCAGAGTAAAGAAAAAGGAATGAAAAGAATTGAGGATAGTCTCAGAGACTTCTACGACAACAGACAACATTAAATGAACCAACATGTGAATTATGGGGGTCCCAGAAGAAGAAGAGAAAAAGAAAGTGTCTGAGAAAGTATTTGGAGGGATTATAGTCAAAAACTTCCCTAATGTGGGAAAGGAAATAGTCAATCAAGTCCAGGAAGTGCAGAGAGTCCGATACAGGATAAATCAAAGGAGAAACAGGCCAAGACATGCATTAATCAAACAATCAAAAATTAAATACAAAGAAAAAATATTAAAAGCAGCAAGAGAAAAGCAACAAATAACATACAAGGGAATCCCCATAAGGTTAACAGCTGAACTTTCAGCAGAAACTCTGCAAGCCAGAAGGGAGGGGCAGGATACATTTAATGTGATGAAAAGGAAACATCTACAACCAAGATTACTCTACATGGCAAGGGTCTCATTCAGATTCAACAGAGACATTAAAACCTTTACAGACAAGCAAGAGCTAAAAGAATTCAGCACCACCAAACCAGCTTTACAACAAATGTTAAAGGAACTCCTCTAGAAGGGAAACACAAGAATATAAAAATACCTACAAAACAAACCCAAAACAATTCAGAAAATGTTAATAGGAACATACATATTGATAATTACCTTAAATGTAAATGGATTAAATGCTCCAACCAAAAGACAGACTGGCTGAATGGATACAAAAACAAGACCCATATGTATGCTGTCTACAAGGGACCCACTTCAGACCTAGGGACACATATAGACTGAAAGTGAGGGGATGGAAAAAGATATTCCATGCAAATGGAAATCAAAAGAAAGTTGGAGTAGCAATACTCATATGAGACAAAAGGGACTTTAAAATAAAGACTATTACAAGAGACAAAGAAGGACACTACATAATGATCAAGGGATCAATCCAAGAAGAAGGTATAACAATTATAAATATTTATGCACCCAACATAGGAGCACCTCAATACATAAGGATAAAAGGATCATACACCATGATCAAGTGGGGTTCATCCCAGGAATGCAAGGATTCTTCAATATATGCAAATCAATTAATGTGATACACTGTATTAACAAATTGAAAGATAAAACTCATATGATCATCTCAATAGATGCAGAGAAAGCTTTTGACAAAACTCATCACCTATTTATGACAAAAACTCTCCAGAAAGTGGGCGTAGAGGGAACCTACCTCAATATAATAAAGGCGATATATGACAAAATCACAGCCAACACCATTCTCAGTGGTGAAAACATGAAAGCATTTCCTCTAAGATCAGGAGAAAACAAGGGTGCCCACTCTCACCACTATTATTCAACAGAGTTTTGGAAGTTTTAGCCACAGCAATCAGAGAAGAAAAAGAAATAAAAGGAATCCAAATCAGAAAAGAAAAAGTAAAACTGTCACTGTTTACAGATGACATAATACTATACATAGAGAATCCCAAAGATGCTACCAGACAACTACTAGAGCTGATCAATGAATTTGGTAAAGTCACAGGATGCAAAATTAGTGCACAGAAATCTCTTGCATTCCTATACAATAATAATGAAAAATCTGAAAGAGAAATTAAGGAAACACTCTCATTTACCACTGAAACAAAAAGAATAAAATACTTAGGGATAAATCTACCTATGGAGACAAAAGACCTGTATACAGAAAACTATGACACTGATGAAAGAAATTAAACATGATACAAACAGATGGAGAGATATACTATGTTCTTGGATTGGAAGAATCAACATTGTGAAAAGAACTATACTACCCAAAGCAATCTACAGATTCAATGCAATCCCTATCAAACAACCACTGGCATTTTTCACAGAACTAGAACAAAAATTTTACAATTTGTATGGAAACACAAAAGACCCCGAATAGCTAAAGCAATATTGAGAAAGAAAAACGGAGCTGGAGGAATCAGGCTTCCTGGCTTCAAACTATCCTACAAACCTACGGTAATCAAGACAGTATGGTACTGGCACAAAAACAGAAATATAGATGAATGGAACAGGATAGAAAGCCCAGAGATAAACCTACACACATATGGCCACCTTATCTTTGACAAAGGAGGCAAGAATATACAGTGGAGAAAAGACAGCCTCTTCAATAAGTGTTGATGGGAAAACTGGACAGCTACATGTAAAAGAATGAAATTAGAACACTTCCTAACACCATACACAAAAACTAACTTAAAATAGATTAAAGACCTAAATGTAAGGCCAGACACTGTAAAACTCTTAGAGGAAAATATAGGCAGAACACTGTTTGACATAAATCACAGCAAGATCCTTTTTGACCCACCTCCTAGAGTAATGGAAATAAAAACAAAAATAAAAAAATGGGACCTAATGAAACTGAAAAGCTTTTGCACAGCAAAGGAAACCATAAACAAGATAAAAAGGCAACCCTTAGAATGGGAGAAAATATTTGCAAACAAAGCAACTGACAAAGGATTAACCTCTTAAATATAAAAGTAGCTCATGCAGCTCAATACCAAAAAAACAAACAATCAAATCCACAAATGGGCCGAAGATCTAAATAGACATTTCTCCAAAGTAGATATACAGATTGCCAACAAACACATGAAAGAATACTCAACATCACTAATCATTAGAGGAATGCAAATCAAAACTACAATGAGGTATCACCTCACACCAGTCAGAATGGCCATCATCAGAAAATCTACAAACAATAAATGTTGGAGAGGGTGTGCAGAAAAGGGAACCCTCTTGCACTGTTGGTGGGAATGTAAATTGATAGAGCCACTATGGAGAAAAGTATGGAGGTGCCTTAAAAAACTAATAATAGAACTACCATACGACCCAGAAATACCATTACTGGGCATATACCCTGAGAAAACCATAATTCAAAAAGTGTTATGTAACACAATGTTCATTACAGCTCTATTTACAATAGCCAGGACCTGGAAGCAACCTAAGTGTCCATCGACAGATGAATGGATAAAGAAGATGTGGTGCACATATACAATGGAATATTTCTCAACCATGAAAAGAAACGAAATTGAGTTATTTGTAGTGGGGTGGATGGACCTAGAGTCTGTCATACAGAGTGAAGTAAGTCAGAAAGAGGAAAACAAATACCGTATGCTAACACATATACATGGAATCTAAAAAAAAAAAAAAAAAAAAAAATGGTTTTGAAGAACCTAGGGGTCGGACAGGAATAAAGATGCAGATGTAGAGAATGGACTTGAGGACATGGGGAGGGGTAAGGGTAAGCTGGGACAAAGTGAGAGAGTGGCATGGACATATATACACTACCAAATGCAAAGTAGATAGCTAGTAGGAAGCAGCTGTCTAGCACAGGGAGATCAGCTTGGTGTTTTGTGACCACCTAGAGGGGTGGGATAGGGATGATGGGAGGGAGACACAAGAGGAAGGAGATATGGGGATATACGTATATGTATAGCTGATTCACTTTGTTATAAAGCAGAAACTAACAAACGCATCATTATAAAGCAATTATACCCCCCAAAATTTTTTTAAATAATTAAAGAGACATACCACAATGTTCATTGCAGCACTATTTACAATAGCCAGGACCTGGAAGCAACCTAAGTGTCCATCGACAGATGAATGGATAAAGAAGATGTGGCACATATATACAATGGAATATTACTCAGCCATAAAAAGAAAGGAAATTGAGTTATTTGTAATGAGGTGGATGGACCTAGAGTCTGTCATACAGAGTGAAGTAAGTCAGAAAGAGAAAAACAAATACCATATGCTAATACATATATATGGAATCTAAAAAAAAAAAAAAAAAGGTTCTGGTGAACCTAGTGGCAGCACAGGAATAAAGACACAGAGGTAGAGAAAGCATTTGAGGACACGGTGTGGGGAGGGGAAGCTGGAACGAAGTCAGAGAGTAGCATTGACATATATACACTGTCAAATGTAAAATAAATAGCTAGTGGGAAGCAGCTGCATGGCACAGGGAGATCAGCTCTGTGCTTTGTGTCCACCTAGAGGGGTGGGGTAGGGAGGGAGGGAGGCAGGCACAAGTGGGTGGGGATATGCATACATATAGCTGATTCACTTTGTTATACAGCAGAAACAAACACAACATTGTAAAGCAATTATACTCCAATAGAGAAGTAAAAAAAAAAGACAAGACATATATTTTCAAGGACTGAAAAAGACTAGCGAAGACAATCTACCAACAAAATTTCAGAAGCTAGAAAACATTTGCCTAGTGTCAATGACTCAATAGAACTGAGAAGGCAGAATCCAAAGTCTGAAGTAGGAAAATCTAGTAAGCAATATAATATTTATACAGGACTTTACCCTGCAAAGTGTATGGAAGAACCGGTTACCTTTGGAAGTGGTGATAAAAATGGGGTTACAAACAGAAGGACTGGTTCAAAGTCTGTTTACAAAACAAATACTCTGTGCCCTCCTGAACTCCACACTGCCAGGACATCTCCTCTCAGTCCCTGATTCTCTGAAAAGTGTAAAACAAGCTGGGTGACAGATTGGGATAGATATTTGCATTGCCTACAAATAACCAAGAAACTTGGAAACCCAACAATAAAAAAAAAAAGATCTGGTAGAATTGAAATTGCAAACAATATAAGTGAATTATTCTCCGTAAAGGAAATATCAGTAGGGATATCAATTAAAGAGACATTCTACTTGATTGGTTATCCGAGAAATACAAATTAAATTAACACTGAAAGAACATTGCAATTTCATATTGGGGGAAAAAATGGGTGGTCAACTTCTAGGGTAGTAGTAGAGAAATAGAAATTCTCTTATAATGCTGGTGGGATTGTTAATGAGTGTGGTCAATTTGTAAAGGAATCTGGCCTTTCCTAGACAGTGAAATACAACATTTGCAATTCTGTCGTATCTGCATAACCCAAAGAAACTGTAACATTGACACACAGAGGCGTTCACGGGGTGTTTGTTTCTGACTTGTATGCTCTAAGCAAAGTTGCAGTCTTTAGTCTTTAGTCAATCACATAAAATATGGAATATGAATTTTGACCAGTTTTAGATTCGGATATAAGTGAGATCATGTATTACTTGTTATTCTGTGTCTGGCTCATTCCATTCAGCATAATGTCTTCCAAGTTCATACATGTTGTAGCAAAGGACAAGATTCCTTCTTTTCTAAGTCTGAATAATATTTCATGGTATGTATATACCATATATTCATTATCCATTCAGTCAGTCATACGTCAATAAAAACTAAGTGGAATGTGCCTGTCCTTGTACCATACAGCAGTCGGAAGGAACTAAGTAAATCCACATTAAACATTATGTAGAGTGAAAAAGTAGGATATACAATGAGATATATAGCTCAACACCAATTACTACCTTAAAGCATATTGTACCCAAAATAATACTAAGTACAGCATTTTTGTGGATTAACAATACATGTGCATAAACAAAGAGAGTAGGTCTGTGTAAGGAAATTGGTGAGATTAGAAATGGGATTACAGCTGCAGGATGAATGATTGATAAAATCATGATAATGTGTCATTAAATAAAGATGAGGATTAGCACAATTCTCAGTCCCTGGGATCCTTTAAGCAAACTATAATAAAAAGCAAACCACAAAAGGTAATTGAAGCAAGGAAAATTGCTCAACACAGTATCTGATGCATAGTTATTGTTTAATAATTGTTTTTTTAACAACTGAATGAATGAATGAATTTGTGAGTGAACAAATAAAAATGAATGAATGATATGTTTTATACACTATGAAGTTTAGTATATTGAATAGAAAGTATGTACAAAAATAGAATGCAACAAAAAAAACATTTTTTACCTATGTAATCCAAATAGATGTGTGCTACAATGATTGATAATTGGCATGGACTGGGGCTTAGCTATGATTATTTATGAAACTGAGGACAAAATGCAGAATTGATTTAGATGATGCTAATTGTGCTGAAAAAGCATGATGGTATTTGGAATTCAGTTCTTCTGCCCATCCTAGGGGCTTTTAGGTCTTTCCATGAGAAAAGGAGACTATGATCAATTTAGAAATCTCTGTAAGGCAAACATATTTCAGTGGGAAATACATTTTCTTATCTACAATGTTTAGTTCAGCATAATTAACATGAATAATTCAGGACAATTTCCTGATACTTACCATATTTGAGAGCTTAGCTGGATCCTAACTGCCCTCAAAATGTAGTCAGAATGTAAATTTCTCAGCAAAGAGTGGGAAGTAGGTAGTTTGATTAAAATGTAATATGCATTTAGAATTAACAATATTTAGGGTCTTAACAAAATGACCTTAACAGTATTATTTTACAGAAATACATTTGCATAATTGTTGCAATGACATCTCCCTCTCTTTCCAACTCTTCCCTTACACCTCCTTACATATTTAATTTCTCCCTTGATCAATAGAAAGGAACGTAGCTTATTTTATAGTTCATTTTAAGTTGAATGCCAGCTAAAAGGAAATAGTAATTTTAACCTAAGTAAAGTAGACAAAAACTCTGCTTTAATAAAAATTAGAATGTTTGAATCAACTATCTGTACTGGGTCCTGTTTGCCATATTTACTTCATTATTTCAGCAGGATATTTACCTTTGTGAACGTGTGAACGTCCAACTTATTTCACTCTCACTGTTTATAACACCCCCAAAAAAAAGGCATTAGATTATAGTGTGGGTTTTAATAGAATGGACTTTATATGTTAAAGTAGGATTTTTTTAAAAATTTCAAGCTCTCTGAATCAATTTGAAATCTGTTTCAGTATGAAACAAAATATCTGAATAGAACTCTTGACTGCTGGTAAATAGGAGAAAACTGCAACTCAGTGCTTTCCCTGACCTAAGGGATGAAGAGATTTTCTCTCACTGGCCTCTTATATTTTGGGTGGCAATAGTTAATTTGTTGACCTGGACTCAGAGAAATAACTACTTTGATCTGGTCTTAGACAGACCAAGAGAAGAGTTTGGAACTGTTTGAGACTGGGCAGTTCAAATGGCAATAATAGGGAAAGAACGGGACAGGGGCCAGAGGCAAGAGTGTCAGCTGACAGTCCACTGCCATCAGCTAAAGAAATGATGAAGAGATGATCAGTTTAGACCAGTGCTCTTAACATTTTGGGTCTCATGGCCCTATGGAGTCTGATTAAAATTACACCCATCGAATATACTTACATTCATCTTTGCTTTCCTGTTACATGGAACTCTTTAAAAAACTGAAAGAAAATATAAGTCCCTGATGTCTTATTTTCAATCTTGTCACTTTTTAACTACATGGTTCTTTTATATAATAAATGATTATCTAAATTCAAATCTAGCTCTGTCATGTACAAGCTGTGGGTCGCAGGACAACTTACTTAATGTCTTTAACTAAGTTACTAAATATCTTATAAATATCATAGACATAATATTCCATACATAATTATAAATATACTATAAATGTATATATATATTCAGTTACTTTCTCAATCATTCACTTTGGATGAAAATATTTCCATAACTGGAATTGCTGAATGGAAATGAGTTTGATGAACTAGTAAATATATTTTATGCAAATTGTCAGATTATCTTCTAATTTATACTCTTTCTAGCAGTATAAGAGAGTGTCTTTCCCTCATACTTTTCCAAATGCTGATTAGTATCATACTTTTTAATTTTGCTATTACTATATTTAAAAATTATTCTTAACTGCTGTGCTTGCATTTCCCTGATATATTAGGAATTATTAACTTTTTGAGTGTAAAATTAGCTATTAATATCTTTCCCCTATGACATTTACTGTTTATATTTTTAGTCTTCTTTCTCCAGAAAGAAAGGAGCTCTTCTTTTCCTTATGAATTTGAAAGAATTATTTGTATCATAAGATTATCCCTAATTATTCTCATATGTATGTTGAAAACATGTTTCTCAGTTTATATTTTATCTTTTTTATAGTATTTTCTAAAAATTTGTATATATTTTAAGGCTCACATGAAGATATTTATGTTTCTCTTTATGACATTAGTTCATGCTACTGGAACTTCTGGGCTTCATTTTTTATCAATAAATATCTAATCTGTCTAAGTTATTAGTTAGGAATTTAATTGACTCAAAGTATAATTTTATCATATAATAAAGTCTTAAAGAAATTTTTATTTTGGAATAATTTTAAATTTATAGAAAAAAATGTAAAGTAGTATAGAGAGTTCTCATTCTATCCTTTATCGAGTTTCCTCTAGTGTTAACATCTTGCATAACGATGAGTACACTTGACAAAATTTAAAAGTTAATATTGGCACAATATTATTAACTAAATTACAGACTGCTGGAATTTCTTTGGTTTCATATTTATACTTTTTACTCTCTTTTATATGTCTGTCTACTTCTATGTCAACACTGATGTTTTCATTATTGTTAATTTATAAATAATTTCAGTGTCTTGTGGAGCAAAGCCAAATTATTATTATTAATAGATTTTGCTTAGTTGTTCTGGATGACATATTTATTTTTCCAAATGAACTACAAAATCATGGAGCGAGATTTAAGAAAATGTAATATTGAAATTTAGTCAACATTGTTAACCAACTATACTACAATACAAAATAAATTTTTTTTTAATTAAATTAAATTTTAAAAAAATAAATTAATTTTTTCCTGAAGATTCATTTTGAGAGGATTAAAATCTTTAAATGGCTCTTCTTCATGCATATATTTTGAGTCTCCTTTTTTTTTTTTTGCTGGAATCTAGTCTTCCTCACTTTAAAATTTTATGGAGGAATGCCCTTCATCTCTCTCCCTATAGTTTGGGAAGAGCTAACTTCACTCTATAACCGCCAAGAGCCTTCTTTAATCTCTGCTACTGCTCCTGCTTATTCACCTTAGACTAATGTGATGAGTTTTAGTGAATGTCTCTGATCCACTCTGTACCCTTCTATATTAAGTAGGATACAATCAGGTCCAGGAATGGAGCTATGAAAATAACCTCTCTTGTTTACATTACAGGAAGTCACAAAATAGGTGGTTCCATCATATCATCAAAATACCAGTCTCTTAATTTACATCTTCTGTATACCCTCTTCAGGTACTTTGTACTTATGCATGCTACCTCATGGTCCAAGATGGATGTTGCAGTTCTAGACAATATGTTTTCACATCAATATCCCAAGCAGGAAGAAAGGGAATATTTGGAGAAAAGGCTCTCATTTTTTCTCATTGATCAGGACTGGGTGACATGGTCCATTCAACTAACTGCAAGAGAAATTGGGAAAAAAACATTCCTGGAAAAGGACTGTAAGCACCATGATTGGCTTAGATCAATGCTGGGTCTGGGAACAATAAGAGTTCTATTAACAAGGGACAATAAGGAGCAATTGATGTTGCATAAATAATCACTGTAGCTGCTAGTGTCTCTGAGCTGGAATAAATCTATATATTTTTAATGAACATTCTATACAATAGAATGAGAAACTGTCTTATGAACCTGTCCCTATTCCATTTCTCCTAGCTGATGCTCAGAACATCTCTCTTAGGGGCTTTAAGATAGGTCCAATTTTTGCAGCTTCACTGTGAAATGTCTTCTTTTGATACTAATTTCCTTGGGACATCCAAATTATGATTACTTTAATCTTAGATTTTTATGTGCCTACTTTTCCATTGCTACAGAGGATTAAAATGATAAGATTTTTTACAGTACCAGTACCATAGCCACAACTTTTACATAATCAAGCCTTTAGAATCAAATATCAGTTTACATTCTAAGTATTTTTTATTGACATTAGAAATATATACTTAGACTATAAACCTTTGCATTTGGGAGGTGCAACAAATTCCATTCAGAAAAGTAGAGAGGACACAGAAGCACAGCATGCTCCCTTTTGAAACTTCTGTCTGAGAATTCTTCATTTTACTGGTAAAGTTTAATTTTGAAGAAATGGCTTAACCTGAAATTCAATTGTGTCTTCTAATTGAATTCCCCACATAAGCAAAATTACTGAATCAATTGTAGGCAATGTTGGACAAGGGCAGGACCCTTAATACAGAGAAGGCAATGTTGGACCAGAGTGGAAAGGTAGATTATAAATATGGTCATCTTCTGTAGGCAGTTTGCTCCCAAGAAGGAGAAAAAAACTGACCCAAGTATCTATCTCCATGTATTGGTATCAAATATTTCAATCAGAGAAGCCACCTCATACCCCTGGAGTAGAAAGTGTAATTGGACAGAATAAGGACAGGAGGTACACAAACTGTGTTTAGCTACTCAAAAGGGAGTATTAGAGTGTGATGAAAAGACTTTCCCTCCAAAATTTTACACATAAAATTTATTTTGTTTTTTTCAGAAACCAGGCTCCTTCTTATTAATGGTACATTTCCTTGGAGTTGTTATTTCATACATAAGGAATATTATATACATATTACACACACACATACACACACACACACACACAATTGGTCTGGCTGCTAAGTTAATGAAGGCATCACAATATCAGTTTGAGATTATCCACTCCAAACCCTGAAGCTTACATAACTCAAGGCCCAAGGACTTACCTGAGTCCCCTTAACTCCCAAATTGATTTGCCGGTTAGTACAAAACTCGGACCAGGACCTATGATGATCATTCCCAGGGTAGCGCTCTCCTCACTACAGAATATGGTGCTTCTTATAATAACTATTAATAACTAGTGGCATTGTCTTTAAAACAAAAATGTGAATTATTGTTCCAACATAATCACGATGACCAAATATTCATTTGTACTCTGTTTTTGATTGTCTGATAAAAAAGTTCTAGTGTGTATAAGATGAAGGTTAGTGCTATTTTCCAGGACTGTAAAACCTAAGTGCAAATGGGTTTTTATCATAGTTCTGCTTAATATTTCCTAACCATAGGAGATAAGAAAATAAACTATTAGATATGTCTGTTTACTACAAAAGCATTTTGACTAAATTATCCCCAAATTTTTAAGAAACATCTGGCATTGAAATAATGATGGTGTCTAATATTACTACAGTTTGCTGAACAAGATTGACTGAAGCAGTTGGGACAATGATATATAAGCCCACAATTCCAATACAGCAATCTTAGAAATCATTGAGACACCCAGAAATAATTTCTTGTTTTGTAAATAAGCTGTGAGAGAATAGACCAGTGGGAAGCAGACCCTAGGTTCCAAAGACAAAAATAAGACAGGACCCCATGATAAGAGGCCTGAGCTTTGTCATAGTTCAGGGCTGCCATAATGTTCATGCTGCTAGTTCCAAAGATTCCTTGGGAATTTACAATAGAAATATAATCGCAGTGAAAACCTAGAAATAGGTAGCCTCTCTTTTAAAGGAATCATTAACTATACTCCATCCTGAGCTTTTAGTGGTGCCTCTTCTTGCCTTTTTTGTCTACAGCACCTCCAATAAAATGGGGTTTGTCTAAAGATCCCCATTGACAGAATGACTAACCGGGGCTTATTCTTATTCATTCCTCTCTATCTTCTCACCTCTCTTGCCACCTACCTTTATTCCAAGGAACATTTGAACTTCATATCTTACTTTCTTTTGGACTTAATGCCCATCTCGTGCCTTCTCAGCATTAACACTCAGATCCCAAGAGCCAACATAAAGCTTACGGAACCATCACACAGAGCAGATGTGCTCCAGTTAGAATGTTTGTGGATGAATGTAACAGAAACCTAAACACAAAACAGAGTGTCTTAAGCTCACATAAATATATGATGAGACATGAGGCAGATGTTAGAACTGGGTTAAGTCCATGCTTCCATGGACTGAAGCACATGTGTAAGGATTCAGGTCTTTGGTGTCTCTCTCCACTCTGCTCTTCTGCTTCTTGTGGTTCTTGCTTCTGAGTGTGGAAGAACTGTCTCTGAAAATTACCCTCAACTTCTCCTCTTAGGTCATTGGCCAGACTTTGGTCATATGCCCTTTCTTAAACAAACACCTGGCAATAAAGATAGGACTATCTTTAAACCAGAATTTCTCAACCTTGACACTGTTGACACTTGGGACCAAATAATAATTTTTTATGAAGTGTTGCCTACACATGCTAGAAGGTTTAGCAGCATCCCTGGATGCTACCCAGTAAATATCATACCCCCTACCCAATGTGACAACCCAAAATATTTCTAGACATTTCCAAATATCCCTAAGGACAAAATTGTCCCTTGTTGAGAACTATAGCTTTAGACTAATAAAGCTTACTCTGGACCTAATTGTGAGCTGAACTTGCATTGTGGCACTGAGCTATGTAAGAGAGAGGTAGCTACTCTATCCAAAGCAATATTCTTTTAAGAATGAAATAGAATAGAATGGTGACATGTGGGTAATCCACAATGAAAACTTCATGTTTAAATCAAGTCCCATGTTAATATTGCTGATAATCAATCCAGGATAAGCTTGACACTGCCCGGTTAGGTTGCTATCCATTGTCTTACTGACTGTGGAAGGGCTATGTCTATAATGAACAAGATCTGGATAGAAAGAAGGAAGGCTTGATAGAAAATGAAGCCTTTCTCCTTATGAAAGATCTCATTTCTGACACTGGCTATGACTGCTCAGTGGGACTACAGCCTACAATTCCTACTAACTGGACAAATGAAGCTGTTCTCAGTTATCTACATTAACATACCACTGTTAGCATCTGAGATTTGTCAGCAGTTGAAGGATTTTAAGAAAATTTGGGGGTGAGTTGTGGACCATTGGGATTGACATTATACCTTTTGAACAAATTGGATCACTTGGTGGCCCTTGAACTAACCTGTCCTTTTGTTCATCTATGTGATGTAATACCCAGTAGCAGGATCTATCTTGCAGTCATTCCCAATCTTTTCCTGTTCCCCTCATTAAGTGTGAGGGGTTGCCCCTCTCCTCAGGAGCCCATAAATAATACAGAAGATGTCTTCTAAGTTGCTTTACCATGAAGATGACAAGTAGAAGATACATGTTAATTATTTTGGTGTTTCCTGGAACATAGCTCAGGATAAACCCAACACATAGCCTGTGGAGTATTGTTACATGCTGGCATTAACCTCTTTCTTTTATAAGTCTTTCCCAGGTACTGGCCTGGATGCCTGGGGAACAGATTTCCATTTTAATGTTAGCAGATGCAGGTATCAAGCTTCTTTCCTCTGGACTTATTGTCACTTGTATGAATTATATTGTATTTTAAACCAAGCAAAAAAGGCTTTTGACATGGCTTAAATTTTTAGCTAAATGGGCCACCATGGAATGGAATTACAAATTTGTGCATCCGTTCATTCATCCACCACAGATTTTTTTAGTAGGCATTGTGTAAATTCCTAAAGGTATGTTGATAATTAAAGCTCCTTGATCTCTACCATCAAGGAACTCAGGGTCTAATGGGGAAGAAAAATGTGTTAACAGATGATTAAAGGGGGTTCTAAAAAGTGTCATTAAAAGAATGAACAAAATGTTGGACAGATGCAGTAAACTTCTAAAAATAATCTGAGTCAAATTCCCAGCAGGAAACAAGGCACATTCAAAGAACTAACTGAAAAGAATTTAGTGAAGTGACTCTTTACAGAGATGTTGGCTGCATTTGGAGAAACAGAATAGAATGATGGGGCATCCAGGGACTAGCAACAATGGAAGCCATGGGGCTTGAAGAGGCAGGAGGAGAATGTTACTAGAACTCACAAACATTGCTGACATAGGAAAGGGACTTCCACAGCATCTGAGGCCTTGGGTAGAATAACAAAAGGAATGCAACACGGTCCAAACTGTGGTCCAGGAAGGAGCAGTGAGCAGTGTGCAGAATAAATAACCTGACCTTCCCCACTTCCTACATTTGGTTTTGTGTTGCTACCTCTCATTGGCTATTTCCAACCAGAAAACAGGGTATGGTGATGTGTTCTATAGAAATCAGCTTCTTGGCAAACAGGGAAGGAAATAAAGGGAAAGAATGGTACATCCATTGCATACCAGCAGGGTGAGTTGCATGGAGAGGGTTCTGCTGGTTGGGCACAGGCAGCTGAAACCAGGTTGAGAAGGGCTTTGGACTCTTACCTCACTTCATTTAGTAGAGATAAGACACTGGCAGAGCGAAGAAAATTTGGTTTCTTCCTTTAATGTTTCTCCTTACATAGGAAAATTCAGTGAAAGACTGTATATGTGTGTGTGTATGCATCTGTATATATGTGTGTGTGTATATTTTGCTTTCTGATTTGCATAAAGCAAGATTTTTCACAGGTTAAGGTGATCTTAGAAAAGTATTTTTTAAGACTTTTAATATTTCTTATTAGAAGCAACTACTGTAACTACCAAGAAAATATTTTTAATAGGAAAAAAATATAGCTAACCAGGATAAGCAAGTTCATAGTCATACAAAAATGCAAAGTGTTGTAGCTCTATTGAACTTGAGGTACCTAGAAAACTCATAAGAGGTTAGTAAGCCTAATATCAATTCAGATCCTAGTTTTTAGTTCCTCACGTCACGTGTCAGGTTGATCAGAGATGCCCAGGCTTTTCAAGTCATCATTACAATAGAGGTGGTTTAGGGCACTTTGAGATATGTTATTTTGCTCCCACTCCTATTTCATCTGGGGTCCAGACAACTGAGGTTTTTTTTTAAAGATTGTTAGACTAATTGGTCAAGTACATATGTATTTCCATCAGTTTTCAAAATTAGGTTGGCTTTTTTTTCCCTCAAACCTTAGTTGGAAAAATGACAAAGGATGAGCTGTTTGTATATCATTAATCTGTATCCTTGTGAACTTAAGTAAGATCTTTAGTCAACAGGAAAAGATTGAACTGATGATGGTTTCTGGCTGTTTGATTGTTTATCACTCTTTTTGTCATTTTTCACTCTCTACATCCCCTTTATTGAGCCAATTGTGAATATAAGCAATCAATAAAACTCCAGGTGCCATCGTTTGGCACTTCTCTTGCATATATTACATAAGATGGGGAAAATAAAACTGTATTATAGTTAATTGATAAAGTTTTTAAGAAAAACAACAAAACCTTTGAACATTTTCAAGCCAACATAATGCAGTTGTATTTTATGGGTACATATTTGTATAAAATTATGACTGGAACATTATTTTGATAGAACAAATATGTAATATGAACCCAGAGGAGGTATACTTAGTCATATACAGATTATATATCCCAATATATGTTCCATTAGCATTGATTTTACCTATAAATCATGTGCACATGGGCATTTTTACCAATTGACAACTTTTGAAGAACTTCTGTAGATCTTATTCTTTTTCACATACTAACAAGACGGAAAAAATATTGATATTTCTTTTGGTATCTAAGATATCAATCAGCCAGTAAGCACCTGGTAGGCATGTTATGCACTAGCCTATATGCAATAAAAAGTAATTTTCCAGTATGATTCTTCACATCAAAGTAAAATGGATTATAGAAGAAATCTTAACCACTAGACCTGTATAAATCTCTATTAGAAAATAGAGCAAATTATTAAGTATTTTGAAAATGAATTTTCAAATTTTTATTTTTAATAAAAATTGTATAACATTATATATATATGCACATAGTGAAATGATTTCTACTGTCAAGCTAACATATCCATCTCAGGTAGTTACCTATTTTTCAATGAGGTCACCTGAAATCTACTTTCTTAGCAAATTTCCACATCACCTACAATATCATTAACTATAGTCCTCATGTTGTACTTTATAGACCTATTCATCCTATAGAACTGTAACTTTCTGCCCTTTGACCAATATTTCCCCATTTCTCCCACCTCTCCACCCTGGTAACCACCATTCTACTCTCTGTCACTATATATTCAACTTTTTTAGATTCTATGTATATGACATCATGCAATTTTGTCCTTTCTATCCGGTTTATTTCACTTAGCATATTGTCTTCCAGTTTCATCTATGTTGTTGCAAATGGTGAATATATACAGTGGAATATTTTTCAGCCTTAAAAAAGAAAATGAATTTTCTTAATTTCAAGTATGATACATGTTTTAAAGTATTTTTAAGTGAGTGCTAATGAAAGATAAGCCAATAAAAAGAAAATCTCCAAACTTATATAGTATATGGTGGCTATAATATCTCTTAACCTATAGTGATTAAATTTTAGAGCTCAGCAATTGACAGAAGTCACCAGGGATACCAAGGATGCATCCTTGGTTTTATCACCTCTAGGCTTTAGATATTTTATTTTATTACCAATATTTATATTACCAATTTTTCAGTCAGTGCCCCTTCAATTTTAAATATACCTCTTAAATTCAGTACGAAAGAAATTACTTTGGCCTATTAAGTCAATTTAAAGCCTGCAGTCTGTAACTGAGCTATGACACATTCTGGAATAGAGTATTTGGGGTCAGGAATGTTGAGTGTTGGTAGTGTTTGCTAAATATGACCACTCCACAGTGCCGCGACAACTCCCATGCTCTTTTTCCCACTTCACACTGTAAGGTAGAGGACTAGGTTTGAAAGTTGGTGTGGATTTTTTCACCAGCCCTGTTAAACAGGAGCCCTGAGATCTGCTCCTGAGCAGTGGCTCTGTCACCATGGCTGTATGAATGACAAGCATAACAGAGAGACACTGAGAAGGCAGATGTTGTTACAATATCCTTGCTGTGTGACTTGGAAGCAGGGAGGAAAACAACTGAATAGCAGTGTCCACTGAACATCTGGGGTTGATCTTGTTGATTGTGCCCAAGAATCATTGGCTGAGTCTCTCTTTGCTATAATAATTGTGGTAGAACAAATCCAAGCAGCTCACTTCCCAGTTAGTTCTGCTTTAAGGGGTTCAGTGGGCAGCCACCTGAAGTTCTGTTTCCTGTTTCTTACAGAACTCCAAATGTAGATTTGTCAAGATTGTGTAAGAAGTTTTTAATCATATGTCTCCTTCTTCCTTCTTCTCTCTCCTTACTTTGCTTACTTTCTTCCCTGCTACTTTCCTTTCTCCTCTCTCTCATTCCTTCTTTTCTTCCTTCCTTCTTCTCTTTTTTTCTTCCTTCTTTTAATCATTCTACATTCAAATTATGAATCACTGTTATGTATTAGACAATGTTGAAGCACCAGGGATACAGCAGCGAATAAAAATAAACAAAGTGCCTGCCAACCTGGAGCTAATGAGGGGAAATAAAGCACACAACAAATAGGTAAACAAGGTATAAAATATAATATATTATAATATATGCACTAAGGAGAAAAATAAAAGAGATAAGAAAATAGAAAGCATTATTTTAGGTAGTGTGGTTGTATTGGTTTCTTAAGACTGCTGTAACAAATTATCACAAACTTGGTGGTTTACAACAACATAAATTTATGCTATAATAGTTCTGGAGGCCAGAAATCCTAAATCAGGGTGTGGGCAAGGCTGTGTTCCCTCAAAGGGCTCTAGGGGAGGATCTTTACTTGCCTCTTCCCATTTCTGGTGGTTCCATATATCCCATGCTTGTCATTGCATAACCCCAGTCTCTACTTCCATTTTCTTCTGTCTCTTATAAGTACACTGTCATTGGGCTCACCTGGGTCATCCAGGATGATATAATCTCAATATTCTTAACCTAATTACATTTTCAAAGCCTTTTTTTTTCCCCAAATAAGGTCACATTTACAGTTTCTGTTGATTAGGCCATTGACATATCATTTTTTGGCAGGAGAGACAACATTGAACCAGCTATGATGACCAAAAAAGGCTCTGCAGATAAGTTGGTCAAGAAAGTGCTTTCAGATGAGATAATATTTGAACTGAGACCAGGACAAAGTAAAGAAATGAGCCAATATGGAAAATTATATGATCAAAAATATGTAGTTCCCACAGTTTATCCTCAAAGGGATTGATATCTTCACAAATGTTTGAAAACATCTATGAAGTATACTCTAAAAAGAGTTCTACACCCACGTTTTGGGGCCAAGAGTAAATGAAAGTGCTGGAAGCTTCTTGAATTTTGATCACAAGTCCTCATTGTGGTATCCATTGTCCATTCAAAGTTGTCTAGTAAAACAGAACCTCCCTAACCCTTCTCCAATTCTTCCCTTAAAATTGTATTTTTGCATATTACTAACATCTTAATTCTTCATAAAATTCATGTAGTCCTGGAAAGTCCATAATTTTCATAAATGTAGTTTGGAAGTACCAACTTGAGAAAAGTGAGGAAGGGGTGAAATGTTCAGGGGTTTGGAGGGATAAGAATAAGGAGAATGAACAAAGGGAGTGATTATTTCCCCAAATAAAGTTAATCAACTTCAAAATGTACCTAAGAATTGACCACAATAACCTTAGTGGATTTTAAATGCTGCTGGGAAGTGTCTTGCTCAGTGAAGGAAGGAAAATATTTTTTTTCCTACAGGAAGAGATTCTCATTCTGCTATCTAACAAGAATTCTTCATGCTGGAAGCAGAACAATTTTATTATAAGGCAGAAAACAGCCTGAGGTAGATCTGCTTTAGATTCTTCATAAAGGTTTTTTTCTTACTCCTTAAACTAATATTTTACCTGTAACCCAGTTGTAAGTCATAGATATAAAGAGGTTGGTTATCTGTTCACATATTCTGCAAGTCAATGTCTCATACCCCTATCTCTCCAAGTGACACAGTGCAATAATCAGCATTCCCAAAGTAAAGAGGAATACAGGTTTTCTCCCCTTAAATATAGTTTTTATTAACCAGATAACACAAAACATTAAAACTAGAAGGCAATTTCTACATTTTATATTGAAGAAAAACTAGCTTTGTATTCAAGAGTTGGAAAACCTGATTCTTAAATCCATTTCTGAAATTCCATTTCCTCATCTAAAATGTGGCTAAATAACTGCTTTCATAAGATGTGTACAAATATTTTTCTCTTAATATCCTAAGTATTAAGTAGAGTCAAAGATAACCGCCTCAAAGCATTTTAGCTTTGAGAACCCACTGAATGTTGGGACAACGTGGATAAACTTGCAAGATATTATGCGATGTGAAATAAGCCAGACACAAAGAAAAATACTGCGTGATCTTACATGTGGAATCTAAAAAAATTGAATCATAGAAACAGAGAGTAGAATAGTGGTTACTAAGTGTGGGGAGGTGGGGAAAATGGGAAGATGTTGGTCAAAGGGTACAAAGTTGCAGTTACGTAGAATGAATAAGTTATAGAGATCTAATGTATAGAATGATGTCTATGTTAATAATACTATATTGTATACTAGAAATTTACTGAGAGTCGATTTCAGATGCTCTTAACACACACATACAGAATGTAACTGTGTGAAGAGATGGATATATTAATTAGCTTGACTATAGTAATCATTTCACTTTGTATATATATATCAAATATCATGTACACTTTATATAAAATTTTATAAAAAATAAAATGTTTTTTTTTTAAATTTCTTTACTCTCTCACCCTAGCTGTCATACAGAAGCTATGAGATGTGGACTATCTCTTCTTTCCACTGGGAAACAAAACTACTCACATTTCTATTGCAATGGGGGTGATGAGCCTTCTAAGGAGCTCTCCATTCTCTCACTATTGTACCTCCCTATCATCTCAAGTATTATGCTTATGCGTCCTTGCTCTTACCTATATAGTAAACCACATTCTCTTTCTCCAAAATCTTTTGCATTATCCTTGAAGCATGTTCTATTGATTTCCACCTTTAAAATAAAACAGAAGCGTTCATTGCATCAATCACATTCTTCCCTTAACATTATCATTCAACCCTGACATCCTCTTCTAGTTACAATCTTATCTACTTCTTTTAAAGTCAAATTTCTTGAAAGCAATCTCTGCATGCATTGCATATGTTTTACAATTTTCTGCTCATCGTTAAGCAACAGTAATCTGGCTTCTGCCTTCACTGATTGACTTGAAACTGCCATTTTCAGTGTCACCAGCAACTTCCATGTTTTAAATTCAACAGCAACAATTTAAACCACTGTTCCTTCTTCTAAGTTATTATTTTTAATATCCTCTATCTAGTCCTTAAATAATACAGTTCATCGTTGCTTTGTCTTAGGTCTTCTTCTCTTCTAATTTTACATATTTTTCCTAGGTCATTTTATTAATCCCAATGTTGACAGTTATTTTGGCCATGCTTATAACTCAAAATTGTGTTTTAAGTCCATTCATCTCTTCCTAACTTGAGAATCCCGTATCTACTCTACTGATGTCCCTAGTTTTATGAGACCAGGTATCTCAATTGCTACTAAGTAAAACTAATTTAATAATCTTCCTCTCTAAACCACATTTTTCTCTATGTTAGTCATTAATGTTTTCATCATCTATTCAGTTTATTATATTCAATGTGGTAGTGGCCATACTTTGCCTATCCAATATATAACTCCAGACTCTGCCTATCCAATATATAACTAAGTCCTCTTGATTCTAACTCTGGAATAACTCCAGACTTTTTATACATATACACTATCAAAGCCCTAGTTTAAGTCTGCATAATCTTTCACCTGGAATATTGCAATAGCCTCCTAATTTGATTCCTTTCATACACAGTGTCTTTGTAAAGTTCATCATCCTTATTGCAGCTAGAGAGATGTTCCAAAAATGGAAACTATGTCATATCATGTTTGGGTTTTCCTTTTGCCTTTGAGTAAAAACATAAGCCCTTAACAGGCCCACAGATATTGGCTGACCTGAACCATTAATTTGCCTCTGGAGTTACAGCAATTACAACACATTCTTTTCTCTCTAGAGATCTTCACATAGACTCTTCTTTTTGCTTACAGTTCTCTTAAACCAGCTGCACTTAACACACAGCAAACTCAAACAGCTTTGCCACTCCCATTCACCAAGTTAAAGTCAATGCACTTGTCAAATCTTGTTAACCCTCACCTATTCATACAGCATTTTTCTGACCATCCTGACTAAATGAGGTCTTCTCATTATCCCCTTCGATAGCAGATTCTGTGGCTTTGATAAATTATCAAACTTTTAGTTAAATGTAATGTAATGTACTTGTTTAGTGTCTATTTCTCAATTTGGACTATGAGCTACATAAAAGCGGGGAAAATGTTATCTTCCTGGATATATTCTCAGTACAAATAAAAGCATCTTGAAGACAGCCATGCCATATGAATTATAGAATGAAGAAATAAAACTCCATTGGTTTGAAAGATAGCCAACACTTTCTGACTTCTAGGAATCAGACATACCAGCAGTATCTCTCTACTTTCTGGAAAATACCCTCTACTCTTACCCCAGTCAAATGTCTAGCTTTTCCATTGCTGTGAAGTTCAACTATTAGGATATAAATCTACTGTTCTTTATCATGACATTTTATTATTGTTTCAACAAATCAGTAGATCCTGGTATAATAAAGAGCTCTGGATTAACTAATTTTCTGTATAGACTTTAAACAGTACAAAAAGACAATTTCCCGTAGTAAAAAAAAAAAGTATTATGAGCATGGAAAACTAGAAATATATGCCACTTCAATGGTTAAACAGTTATTTAGTTTTAAGAAAATGAAAATACATGACCCAGTGACTTAATTACTTAAAATACTTAGGCAATTTCATTACTTTTCTAATTTATTTATAATTAAGCAATTTTCAATACAATTTTATTTAAAAGAAACACATCCAAGATTTTTCTTCTATCTAATATTAAGCTTTATAAGATTTAATAAAGAAGGTTCAATGTTAGTAGATATACATTTACGTATTAAGCAAAAAATGACGTCTACTCTCTAACTTTACTCATTTTCAGTTAAAAGCCATTTTTGTTTTAATTTGATCAAATTGTTAACACTGGTTTCACCTTCTCCAAATAGATTAGTTTGGCATAAATAATGTCTTGTAAATTGATGTTACTTCAGTTAATGATAGAGACTTTTAACAGCTTCAGTTTCAAGAAATGCCATTAGAAAATGAATTGGTCCTTTCCTTGGTTTTAAAAATGGCCTTGGGAAGGCTTATCATAATGAAGTCAGTGATGTCCTCTTCGAATGAGAATTGAAAAGTGATGACAATTTTTGACAAGAATAAATTAAATACCCAGAAGATAATTTACTCAGAAATATTAAGAATAAAGAGCAACAGAAGCCCCAAATAGTATAATAATAAAGTACAACAACAGGTAAATTAGGAGGAAAAAATCAATGAGTTTCCCAGAACCATATATTAGTAAATCATTCGCTCTGAACTTAAGACACCCTCAACTCCATTACACGCTCTTTTAGAAAGCAGAGTAGTTTTCTTCTTAAATTTGGGGAAAATGTACATTTTCCCCAAATTTAAACTTAAATTTGTTTTCTCCTCTGACTTTTGTTTCCCTAATAAAGGTAAAGATAATTAAATTGTCAATTTGTGCATTTTGTGAGACACATACATATAAATTCTTATGGATGTGAGTATGTTAGAATTCATATTGCATTTCCATTTGTATATGGTATTATTTCTTTAAATAAGCCCTAATTAACATATGAAAGATAACAGTAATATCAGGATGATAATAATAATAAGTTTACATTAAGCACATATGGTTGTTAAACGTTGTTGCTTGTATACTATGTATATTAAATTATTTAATCCTCACAGTGACTCTACGGTGAAGGTACCATTATTATTCTCATTCTTTAAGATAAACACCACATTTCAGTGATTTGCCTTGGGACAAGCAGTTTGTAAGTATACATGCAAACACATTCACATTCAAGGAGTATTTTAGAGTACCTATGTTGTTTCAGGTAATATGCTACATAAGTTCACACACTGTCTCATTTTATTATCACAACACACATGAGGGAGATAATATTCAATCCTGACTCTTCTAAAGAAGAAACCAAGATAGAGAAACATTTAAACATCTTACCCAAGAAAGACTACAGGGATGTGAATGCAGCAACCAGGCTCCAAACTTGAACCCCCTTTACTATGCTATGTTGGTTCCCTGTATATCTTAACAGTACTGGGTTTTTCAAAGTGATAAAATGCTAATTTTCATATTTTTGTTATCCTGAGGTCATATTCAGCACTATTTAATGGACTACATAGTGATCTTCTGCCCAACACATGCTAAAAAAAGTAAAGGTTTTAGGTCTCTTCTTTGAGAAGACTCATTGCTATATAACCTAAAGTTTAAAAAGAAAAATAAAATCTCAAACTGTGTTCTGTGTATTTTATTTTTTAATGTGCCAAGTGAATTGGCCTTATGAAATCTTGGTCTTATGGCAAAAAGTCAAAATGTTCTCTATTAGTGTTTTGTTGGTTTGTTATTTAGGCTTCAGATAGCTTTTGCTGTGTAGCTGGAAAAGAGAATGGTACCATTTCAGGGTAAAGTTACTGAAGTGCCCAAACTACAGCCCTATTTTATTATTGAGTTGGCACTGAGTTTAATAACTTAAAAAGTGGTTCTATCTGGTAAGGATTAGCTAAATCCAACCTAATATTTTTTGGATTTAAAGAGGAAAGTTAATGGGATTGTGGCATGTACTGATAGACTCATGGAGTAGAAAGAGCATTTGACTGAGAATTTTAATTCTCAATGATTTTTCCCACTAAGATCATTTCGTAAACTCTCCAGTCTAAATTTCCTCAAATGCTAAAATTCAGGAATCAGAGTAGACTATATCTAAGCTCACTTCCTGCTTAAAAGATTACATTTCAATAGTTGAGATGTGATGGCCAATTTTCATCCCTCCAGCTTTAAATGAGAGTGGACAAGTAACTTAATACATCTTGCTTCAGTTTTCTTGTATGGAACATGAGAAAAAAATCTAATTTTCCAATGCTTCTACATCCATGCTGTCCAGTAGAAATATAACATGAGCCATACACATGAGTTTAAATTTTCTAGCGGTTACATTAAAAAAGTAAAAAGAAACAGGTGAAATTAATTCTTATTAGCTGCTGAATTCAATATTATAATTTCAGCATATAATCAACATTAAAAATGTCACACTTTGAACAGCAAAAAAAAATCAACATAAAATATTGATGATATACTGATATTTTTCATATTCTTTTTATGACACTAGGTCTTTGAAATTTGATGTATATTTTACATTTCAGCATGTCATGTTGCAGATCAGCCACATCTGAAATGCTCATTAGCCACGTGTGGTTAGTGGTTACTAGTGGAAGAGTTAATTACATAATCTATTACAGCATGTTACACAGATAATGCTGCAGTTGGTATTACACTTGTTTTTATGATCTGCCTTACTTTATACCATGTATTACTGCACCATTAAACAGAGGACACAAAGACAGAAGAAATATTATAAATACAACCTGGAGTTTCCCATTTTAAATTAGATATCTCTATGATGCCATTTCCTAAAAGTGAGAGGCAATATGGTAGAGAGGATGGAAATTAGGCTTTATAATCTGAAAGACTTGAATCAAGGCCAACTCTCCCCACATAGGATGTGTGTGTGTGCATTTGTAATGTGTGTATATGTGTATGTTTCCTCTCATACAATGTTCCCTTTCTGAATTATATTTCTCTCATCTGTATAATGAGAATAGCAACACTTCACAAGCACGTAGTTACGATGACTGCCTGGCATTCTCCTCAACTATGATCCCCTTCCCTCACCATACTCTCCCATCTCTTGAATTTGATTTAGTCTTTGCCACTCTCCAGGATCTTACAGCTGCCTATAGAGATGCTGAACATAGTTATACAAGTATTATATTGCACAATTTAAATACACTGGTAATTTGTTTCATAGAATTTAAGAGCTGATTGCTGTCATTTATTCATAAATAAAAATCCATATAACTCCATCAGCCAGATAATTTCATGAACTGCCAAAGAAATTAGTAGTAATCATACTGATATTGATGCTAATCATTACCTATTACTGAAGGTATACATCTGTATCTATCTGTGATTCCATGCTTGGAATTTTTCAGACATTTCATTTAATTCAGAAAAATCATATGCTGATATTGTTTTTTCATTTTATTAACTTTGAGTTTTACAAACACTTTGCCAATTTCATGTATAATCTGTTTGTTTCTAACCTTGTGAAGTTTAAATATTGTCACATGGTCTCTCACTGTCCAGAGAAGAATTGCATCAAAGTACCTTACTTCTTCCTAGAATCATAAACTGCCAGGGGGAAAATGGCCTAAAAGTTCCTTTTACTTCAATGACTTATTCAATAGTAGAATCTACCCTTCAACATTCTGGACATTTGGTGATCTAAGAATAGAGGAAAATTACTTTGAAAACAAATGTGGAAGGTCTTGTACTAACAGGTATACACATATTTTATAATGGTTACAATCCTTTAAACAATATTCTTGACACTGGTACATAGAAAGTTAAGAAAATATAATAAATAGCCGAGAAACAAACCCAAGGAATATATGAATTTAATGTATGTTGAAGTTAGCATGTTGCGTCTGTGAAGATAAAATGGACTTTTGATAACTGACATCTCTTGCTGGAATAGTGAGTATCATTTAGGCCCTTGTGCTCAGTCCCTGGTATTTTCTACGTATTGTCTCATTTTATCTTCACAATGATGATAAGGTTTAAGTATGAATATTATTTGCAATTTATGGCTCAGGAGAAAAGCTGAGAGAGGTTTAGTGACTTCCTCATTTTCATGCAGATAGAACATTGCAGAGCCCAGATCTTTTTGATGATAACTTTTTTTTTTTTTTTTTTTTTTTTTAATCAGTAAGATTTTTCTCTAATGTCTTGAAGAGAAGTCAGACCTTTTTAAGGCCACTTAATTTTCTGCTTCTTTTTTTAACATATAGTTTTTTTCCCTTTCCCTTGTCTCTTCTTCATCTTCTTTCTTTTGTTTCTTCTTCTCCTTCTTTGTCTCCTCCTACACAATCTCCTCCCTGAAGGAGACTGACCCCCACAGACCCCATCATTTCCTGATCTTCTATGGAATTTAGGGGTTTTGGTTGGGGGAATGGTGTTAGCTGGGGTCCATCCCTGACACCCTGGATATGTTTTTTCTTTCTATGTGGTAAATCATGTTAGTAGGCTCCTCCCTCTATCCCGTCTTGCCTGTACTTACCTGAGATACAGATATGAAGTTCCCGGGCTAGGATGGTATGGTAGATTGTATGTACCAAAAATGGCCACACATTATTTTCTGGTTCACATGCACTTCCAGAGTCTTGGTTATCCCCCTAAAGAAGAGGAGTTTATTTCCCTCCCAGTGAAACTGGATGGGTTTTTGTGATTGTTCTATGAATAAAATGGGGCAGAAGTAACTCTGTGTGACAAATGAGGATTGGTTATAAAAGGCTATACAGTTTCTGCCAGGCTCTCTCTCTATTGGATATTAGCCTTTGAAGCCTTGAACCACCACATAAAAACCCAGCTGCACCAAAGCTGCTGTTCTGAGGGGACCATGTGAAAAGAACATCCAGGTGGAAGGATGTTTCTGAGGGGTCCCAGCTTTTCCAGTTTAATCAGTCTTCCCAGCCCAAGTGCCAGATGCATGTGTGAGGGAGCCTTCAGATGAGCCCAGTCCTGCCCTATTTGACTGCAAACACATGAAACCCTGAGTGGGAACTACCTAGCTGAGCTCAGTCCACTCCAGAACTATGCATGATAAAAATAAAATGGTTGGTGTTGTTTTGAACCACTAAGTTTGGAGTTGACATTTTATAAACTAATAGATAACTGGAACATATGGTAACTTCTTAATGTTCACATAGAGATACAATTTTTTAAAAAATTACCCACAATTCCTATTACCATTTCCACGAAAATTTAGGAAAAGTAGAGTTATTTTATGTAGGGTACATACTTTGTACTATAAATCTCTCTAGTTTATTTTGTTAATTAGGTAAAAAATGCTACTGATGCATTTTTCATCGACTGTCATTGAATGGTACTTTACAGACCTTGCACGGCACTCATGTGGTATCATAATTAAGCTTTTTAAATTAATTAGGCCGATAAAAACAATTAAATCACAGAAAGACTTCTTGGGTCACTTGGTCCAAGATCCATCCCACATTAAAGTTTTCAGGCAGAAACCAATGACCGCCAAGGGTCAGTATGTTCAGGAGATTTCAAGGTCTGGGAAAGAAAGAGGATCCTAAATTATGCCAATTAGACTTATGGATGCTTCACCATTTGGGAGGCCTGTCATGTATATTATTTCGCTAAAAGATAATAGCATATAGCATTTAGCATAATAGCATAAAGATGAAAAGGTGATTTTTATACACATATGTTGTGTTCATGAAATCTAATGCAGAGTTATATTGATAAATTTATGTATAAAGTGAAGGAGTTTAAGAGAGGAAACAAAGTTACTATTTCCATTCTGCTTGTTGCTGAAGTCATTTTAAGTGTTTTCTGATGCTGGCTACTGAATAACAGGACTTCAAGCTTTCCACACAAAGAGTCTAGGCTGTCACTCTTTGTCCTTAATCTGCAACACCAACTCTGTACTTCCTGTTGACCACTCACAAATAGGAGCCCTATAATTTTTGTTTATGTTCTGTCTGCTCAGGCTGCTTTGTTCATACAAATCTAGCACAAGGCCTGTTAAACAATACTCAGGGAATGTTAGATTATGTGATAGTTATGATAATGTTTATGATGATAGTAGGATGTATTTTCTTAAATCTTTAGGGTTTTAACAGTAAAGATCATTTATCTGGTGCTTTTTTTTCCTTTTAAAGGCACAGAAATTTGGAAATTTTAGAAATTTCTCAAGCTGAAAGAGCCTCTGATGTTCAATTAATTCTATGCATTATAGCATGTTGCATATAAATACAAATTTATACATTAAAATATAATAAATTATATAATATATAAATAAATCTGGTATTAGATGTATAATGGAATATCTTATCATTTTTTCTTATACACTTTTACTCATCATTTCAAATACTAAAGACATTCTTCTATTCAACTATCCTGAGATTTTAAGATTTCAACTAAGAAGACATATGGATTAAGCTGTCCAAGAATCAAGCATTAATGGATTGAAACAGACCACAATTCTCTAGGTTCCAGCAATTTCTGAAGTATGCATAATGTATGCTAAGACTAAGAGACTATCCTCTGACCTAAATAAACCTGAAGCATTAATTCTAGTGGAAAATTCCACTAAAAATAAACAGCAATAAAGTGAAGAAGGAATGTGGCCTTCTTTAACTGTAAGAAATTATAATCGAGTAATGTAGTCCAAATTACACAGACAAAAATACATTTTCCAAGAAGAAAAAAGTATCTATGAACTGAAGTAAGTATAGGTATTTTTCCCAGGAGTGTTAGTGCATTCATAAAATTTCTGTTTATAATTGCAACTTTGATGACTGCTATTTCTTTATCTATCATTTTTATGGGTGACAACTTAGATAATTAGAAGATCCAGTTTACTTTCTTGACCACATTTCATCATAGTAATATTCAATCTAACACTATACAAATGTATTAAAAGTATACAAACTTATTTTAAAAGCCAACTACATTTTCTCCTATTTTTAGTACAATATACATTATCATTTTTTTTCAATTGCACAGGCACTTTATTAAGATTCTGTCTGTGCTATTTCTTATGGAAGAATATCAAACATACAAATAGCATCTTTCTCTATGGTCATTTGCATGTATCCTCTTCAGATTCAGATTGAGATTTACCTAATGATAATTCAACTATTGATTTGGAGAAGCAGTGTGTGCTTGTACATATATTTTGTAATTAAACTTCCTACTGTGAGGGTAATGTGTTAATTCCCATATTGCTTAAAAGGAAACTGAGGAACTGAGGTTGTTTGGGGCCCAGGTCAGGCCACCCCTAAATATACCTCAATGGCATATTGATTATTTCAAATTAAAATTACTTTAGAAATGGCCAATGCAGGAGGGACATTTTGACCCTTCTCTCAGTCCCCCTGAAAGCAGGAAATATGTCTCCCACGTGAAAGGTGCCCTCCTTATACCAGGAGTTCAAAGACATCCTTATCACCAGACATAGGGAATTCAGGACCGAGAAGGCTATGTAAACAAACCTTGTTACTTCTTTACTAATTTACTACCCAAGCCCAAACTTTGCTTAAATTCCTTACTTATTAAGCACCCAAAGCTTAAGTTTCTTTGTCTTGTCAATTTTTTGTCTAAAAAGTATAAAAGATGCTTGCTTTGGCCACTTCTTAGGTGCCATTTCTATGAGACCTCTGTAGGCACAAATTAAACTTGTTTTGTTTTCTTCTGCTAATCTGTGTCGTTTCAATTTTATTATTAGTCCAGTAACAAGAACTCAAGAGGTGTAGAGGGGGAAATTTCACCCCCTATGACAGTTGGCAAGCCAGTCAGGAAGTTGGTTGGACCTCTGCCCCAAGGCTGCCACAGCTGAGAAACACTGGGACATCTGACAAGTGCTGGCAGATGGTAAAATTTCTTACCATGGCAGCCTCCTGGATCTCTGCCTGCAAGATCTGGTGGAAGGAAAAGTGGTGAAAGTCCTATCTCTCTCTCTCTCTCTCCATTTAGATAAGAAGGAGAAAATATTTGTGCAGCTAGTTCCTTATGACAGAGCAACTCTGATATTTGGTAAATGAGTACTGTTGGTTTGTATTGATCCTTTTCTCCCACAGACGGTCACTGTTTTTCTTTGTCTCTGTTGTATTGCTTGTCATAATGTGGAAGAAACATAGGGCAGAACAGCAGGCAAAGGCCCTTTAGAAGCCTGCTGTTTGAGCCGCCCTCACATACTGGTGGGTTAAGGTCTCTCACAAGATCAGCATCTGTTTAAACAAACTTTGCTGTGAGTCCTCTATGTAAAAACCAGATGAAGTTTTTCCTTCCACCTTGTTCTATGTCTTGAAAGTTGGCTTTGTGTCCAGTGAGACTATCGTCTCTGGTCTCCTATATCTGGAAGGTGCATTCACCACAGTGCATCTGGTGGACAGTCCAATAGCTGGGGGTCAAGACAAAATCACAAGCAGCACTCTTTTTCCTGCCATGCCAGATCTCAGGGGAATTTTTCATAAGAGGTCCCAGTCCATAAAGGGCCTTTGTCATATCAACGTTTGTTGCCTTGTTAGTGCTGGAAAAATCCCATTCCAGTAGTGCCTGCCTGGTGTCTCAGATTAGGAAGTCTGTGAGTGGAAGCATAACACATTTTCCTGGGAAACTGGAGACACCATTTTCACTACACCATTCTTACCTCCTGTAGCAATGAAGGGCTTTGACTTTCTTAGACTAACTCTGGAAGTAAACGTTCTGGATCTTAGGAGGACTACATCCTCTCTTGTGAGACAGGTTTTGTGTCTTTGGTTAAGCCATAAAAAAGGCTTACTGGTCTGAGTTGCTATATGAAATTATATAAGATCTTACTTGTCAATGACCAGATAATGGATCCTTTACGTTATCTATATTTAATAGGAAAAAAATTTTTTTTGAAATTTTGAGACCACTCATCATAAACAGCTGTCAAATTGGTACTGATGGAGGAATCAAATTGAAGGGGAAAAGAAAAAGGATAATGGCTAGCCATTAGACTTAAAAAATCCAACATAAATTCTATTTCTAAACTACCCCATCTCCTCAACAATTCCCTAGGTCTTCCTACAAATAATTAGAAAATAACTCAGCTGGAGGCCAATATTCAAGGGCAATAATAACAATTGTCTTTATCTTACAAATCTCTACAGAACTGGAACTACAGCTCTAAAAGCAAATCAAAACCCACTTAAATTTATCAGCCTCAAGTTCTCACCTATTTTTCTCCAAATGCTTATAGATATTGTAAAAGATCAGGGTATAGCAGCAAAATTGTTCTGTACTTAAAAGACCAAAAAAAATGAATAATAATTACCCTAAGACTTATAATAATAGAGAAATATACTCCAAAACTCTTAGGAGAAAACTTATATTTTCATTCTCTGTACATTAAGTTATAAATCTTATCATGTCTTTGAAATGTAAACACAAACCACATCACCTGAGACTGAGCCTGGATTAGCTCAATTAGTAGAAACTAAAAACAAAAAAAGAGAGAGAGAAAGACATTTTTCCCCCTTCCAGTTTTATTGAGATATAAATGACAGATAGCATTGTATAAGGAGTATTGCAAAGTGATTTGACTTACATACAGAAGGAAATGATTATCACAATATGTTTAGTGAACATCAACATAGAAACAAAATTAAAGAAATAGAAAAATGTTCTCTTCTGATGCAATATCTTAAGATTTAATCTTTTAACAACTTTCCTATATAACATACAGCAGTGTTAATTATATCTATCATGTTGTACATCACATCTTTAGTACTTATTTACCTTATAACTGGAACTTTGTACCTTTTCACTGCCTTCAGCCAATTCCCCTGGCCCCCAGTACCCACCTTCTGGTAACTACAAGTCTGATCTTTTCTACTATGAGTTTGTTTTTGAAATATAATTAACCTATAACAGCATGTTAGTTCCTGTTATATAACATAGTGATTTGACATTTCTATACATTCAAAATGATCACCATGATAAGTCTAGTTACCATCTGTGAACATAAAAATATATTACATAGCTATTGACTATATTCCCCACACTACATTTCATACCTGAGACACATTTATTTTTCAGCTGGAAGTTTGTACCTCTTAATCACCACCCCCCACAAACCCTCTGCCTTCCAGCAATCACATGTTTGTTCTTTGTATCTATAGCTCTGTTTTGTTATATTTGTTCATTTGTTTTGTTTTTGCAATTCCACATATAAGTGAAATTATATAGTATTCTTCTTTCTCTGTCTGACTTATTTCACTTAGCATAATACCCCCTAGGTCCATCTATGTTGTCCCAAATGACAAGATTTCATTCTTTTTCTTTATAGCTGAGTAATATTTCATTGCATATATTGCCACAGATTCTTTATCAATTCATCTATCAGTGGGCACTTAGATTGCTTCCTTATCTTGGCTATTGCAAATAATGTTGCAATGAACAAAGGGGTACGTATATCTTTTCAAATTAGTGTTTTTGTTTTCTTTGGATAAATACCCAGGAGTGGAATTCCTGGATGGTATAGTGGTTCTATTTTTAATTTGTTGAGGAATATCCATACTGTTTTTCGTAGTGGCTCTACCAATTTACATCTCCATTAACAATGCACAAGTGTTTTCTTTTCTCTGCATCCTTGGCAACGCTTACTAATTTTTTTTTTTTTTTTTTTTTTTGATAATAACAATTCTGACAGGTGCGAGGTGATATCTCATTGTGGTTTTGGTTTGCATTTTCCTGATGATTAGTGATGCTGAACATCTCTTCATATGCCTTTTGGCCATCTTTGTGTCTTTGGATTAGCTCTATTGAAACTAAAGAAAAAAAAAAAGAAGAAAAGAAGCCTTTTTAAACACAAAATGCTAAAAGACACTCTTGCCCAACTCAAATCACAGCAAGGGTGGAGATCAATCAAGATAGTGAATTAGAAGGACACGGAACTCACCTCTCCCCACAAACACATAAAAATTACATCTACTTGTGGAACAATCTTCACTAAAAATGAATTAGAAACTAACAGAAAGGTTTTAAGAAAGAAGGGAAGGGAAAAGAAGCAATCAGTCAAGACCTGTCCCCCCAGGAGGGACTCAGAGGAAAAGAGAAAATACACAGGAGGAGATCCACCCTGGCGTTGAGGGGTTTAAGCTACATATTGGGTGCCCCAGTCCTGGGGTCCAATGTAGGGAAAACAAGCTCCCTTGGTTGGTTTGAAGGGCTGCTGGGACTAATAGGAGGGCTGTGGCAAGTATGGACTTCACTTGTGAGGAACAGACATGAGCTGGCTTGCTCCCAAGGCAGGGCAGAGTGGGACTGAGGATTTCTCTAGTGGCTGCATGGTTTCCCGCAACTGCAGTGGTGTGTGTTCCATCCTGAGATGAGTGAACACTCCAGCCTTGCTTACTTCAAGTTACTGCTCCACACTGGACTGGAGGGTGCCATGACCAGGGAGAAAGCCTGGCTGTTGGATGTAGAGGTGACTTGGACATGAGGCAGTATCTGAGAGAGGTGGAGGTGGCCATGGCTGGAGCTTAGACAGGCAGGGCATCAGGGGCTCAAGGGTGGCCCTGATGTCTGATCAAGGCTGGACCACCACAGCCCACACCCCAATACATGCCCAAAGTCCACATGAGCCCTGTCTGCCACAAGAGGATGAAGGCAGTGGAGGTTGGGGGTAGTGATCACCTGTGATGGACAAAAGAGACTCAGACCTGAAGCTGTATCTGAGGAGGGTGGGGTAAGACATTGCTGGTGCTTACACAGGTGGCAAATCAGAGGCATCTGTCTATGGCCATCCCACTGTAATGTGCATGGGCCCCTCTTGTGCCAGCATTGCTCCCCTCTTGAGCAAAGGTGCCAGTGATGGGAAAGAGAAGAGCACACACTTAAAGTGAACAGAGGCAAATTGACCCAATCCTCAGGGATTCTGCTCTGGAAATTTGGGATCCAATCATACACCTCGGTAATGATGGCCACTGAGGAGAGGGGAAGCCTTGGCTCAAAGCTGGCTCCAGTCCTAGCTCCTCCATGTGCAGCTCAATCTCCTACCAAGGTGATAGCTGCCAGCACACCCTGAGGAAAGATGTGACTTGTGATTATGTCGAATCCAGCTCTCCCAAAAAAGGCACTGGGCACACACAGACTGTAGAGAGGCACTCCCATATAAGGACACCACTTTAAGACTGCAATAGGTAACTGATTCACTTAAATCATAGAGAGAGAAAATTTGGCAAAATATGAATACAGAGGTACCAGTTTCAATTGAAAGAGTATGAGAAAAATCACTGAAAAAATAAATAATGAAACAGAAATAAACAATTTATCAGATCAAGAATTCAAAGCATTAGTAATATGAATGATAATAAAATTAGGGAAAATAATAGATGAACAAAGTGCAACTTATTTAAAGGAACCAGAAAATACAAAAAAGAACCAGTCAGAACTGAGGAATACAGTAACTCAAAAAAAAAAAAAAAAAAAAGAAAAACTAGATGGAATTAATAGATGACTAAGTGATACACAAGAACCCGTAAGTGATCTAGAAGATAGGATAATGAAAATCACACAATAAGAACAGCAAAGAGAAAAATAAATTAAAAAAGGAGAACAGTTTAAGTGATCTCTGAGATAACATCATGCGTACCAACATTTGTATTATAGTGGTGATAGAAGGAGAAAAGAAAGAGAAGGAGGTTAAAAATGTATTTAATGAAATAAATACATTTCATTATTTGGATATATCCGGATAGAGGAAGCACAGAGAGTCCCAAACAAGATGAACTCAAACAGATCCACAACAAGACATATCATAATTAAATGGCAAAAGTTAAAGATAAAGAGAAAATTATAAAGGCAGCAAGAGAAAACCAAAGAGTCATATGCAAAGGAATCCTCCTATGGCTATAAGCTGACTTTTCTGCAGAAACATTGTAGGCCAGAAGGGAACATCATGATATATTCAAAATGCTGAAAGGGAAAACCCTGCAAACTAGGATGGTATACCCAGCAAGATTATTATTTAAAATTGAAGGACAGAAAAAGAACTTTTCAGACAAGCAAAAACTAAGAGTCCATCAATACTAAACCATCCCTAAAAGGAATGTCAAAGGGTCTTCTTTAAGTGAAATGGCTATAACAAGAAGTAAGTATCTATAGGAAAATCCCACTAGTAATGGCAAATATATAGCAAAGGCTGAGGATCAACCAGTTAAGTAAGCTAGCATGAAGATTAAAAGTCAAAAAATTATAAAGCAAATATAACTACAATAAACAGTGAAGGAATAAACATTAAGATGTAAAATTTGATATCAAAACCACAAAATGTGGAGGAGAAGAGTAAAAAATGTAGATCTTTTAAAATGTGATTGAGCTTAAATGACTAACAGATTAAAACAAATAGATATAGTTATAGGTCAACATATATGGACCACATGGTAACCGTACAATGTAACCTACAATAGATACACAAAAACTAAAAAAAAGGAACACAAGCATACTAGTAGAGAAAATTCACCAAACCACAAGAGTAGATACAAAAAGAAGAAATGAACAAAGAAGAGCTACAAAAACTATTGGAAAACAAGTAACAAAATGGCAGTAAGTATATACGTATCAATAATGACTTTAATGTCAATAGACTAAATGCTCCAATCAAAAGACAAAGTTAGGGACTTCCCTGGTGGAGCAGTGGTTAAGAATCTGCCTGCCAATGCAGGGGACATGGGTTTGAGCCCTGGTCCAGGAAGGTCCCACATGCCGTGGAGGAACTAAGCCTGTGCACCACAACAACTGAGCCTGCACTCTAGAACCTGCAAGCCACAGCTACTGAGCCTGCGTGCCATAACTACTGAAGCCCATGTGCCTAGAGCCTGTGCTTCACAACAAGAGAAGCCACCACAATGAGAAGCCCATGCACCACAACAAAGTGTAGCCCCCGCTCACCACAACTAGAGAAAGCCTGCACACAGCAGTGAAGACCCAATGCAGCCAAAAAATAATAATAAATGCTTGTTTAAAAAAAAGAAAGAGACAAAAGGTGGCTGATTCAATAAAAAACAGCATCTTTCAATATGCTTCTTACAAGAGACTCAATTCAGGGCTAAAGACACACACAGACTGAAAGTGAGAGGATATAAAAATATATTTCATGCAAATGAAAATGACAAGAAAAGGGGGTAATAATATACTTATCAGATAAAATAGACTTTAAAGCAAAAACTATAACAAAAGACAAAGAAGAACATTATATAATCATAAAGGGATCAGTACAAGAAGAGGATACTATACTCGTTAGCAATATGCACCCAATACAGGAGCACCTAAATGTATAAAGCAAATACTAACAGACATAAAGGGAGAAATTTACAATACAATAATAGTAGGAGACCTTAACACCCCACTTACATCAATGAACAGATCATCCAAACAGAAAATTAATAAGACAACAGTTGTTCTTAAATGACACAATAGATCAGTTGGACATAATAGATATCTATAGGACTTTACATCCAAAACCAGCAGAATACACATCCCATTCAAGTGCACACAGAATGCCCTCCAGGTTAGATCAATTTCTAGGCCACAAAACAAGTCTCAACAGATTTAAGATGATAGAAATTATATCAAGCATTTTTTTCTGACCAAATGGCATCAAACTAGAAATCAGTTACAGGAAGAAAAATGGGAAAAGAACAAACACATGGAGACTAAACAACACACTACTCAAAAACAAGTGGACCAATGAAGAAATCAAAGAGGAAATTAGAAAATACTTAGGGACAAATGAGAATGGAAACACTTCAAAATTTATGGGATGCTGCAAAAATAATTCTAAGAGGAATGTATACAAGAGTCAAGTCTTCCTCAAGAAACAAGAAAAATCTCAAATAAACATCCTTACCTACCACTTAAAGGAATTAGAAAGAGAGATGACCCAAATAAACAAAATAAGAAATGAAATAGGAGAAATAACAATCAATACCACAGAGATACAAAAACTCATAAGAGAATACTATGAATAGTTATTTGCCAACAAATTGGGCAACCTAGAAGAAACAGAAAAATTTCTGGAAACACACAACCTGACAAGACTGAATCAGGAAGAAATGGTCAATCTGAACAGACAATCACTAGCCATGGAATTGAATATGTAATAATAATAATAATAAAACTCCAAACAAACAGAAGTTCAGGACTGATGGCTACACAGGGGAATTCTCACAAACATTTAAAGAAGAGGTAATACATATTCTTCTCAAACTATTTCAAAAATTTGAAGAGGACAGAACTCTCCCAAATTCATTTTACAAGTCTTGATTACCTTGATACCAAGCCAGAAGAAGACACTCCAAAAAAATAAATTATCTCTGTTGAATATAGATGCAAACATCCACAATAAAATATTTGCAAACCTAATCATCCAACAATATATAAAAAGGATCATACCGCATGATCAATTGGGATTTATTCCAGGAATGTAAGGATGGTTCAATATTCACAAATCAATTGATGTAATACTCTGAATTTTAAAAAGGAAGGACAAAAATCTCATGATCATTCAAGAGATACAGAAAATGCATTTGACAACAATCAACATCCATTCATGATAAAAATTAAAAGTTGGTATAGAGGGAACATATCTTAACATAATAAAGGCCATTTATGACAAATCCACAGTTAAAATCATACTCAAAGGTGAAAACCTGAAAGCCTTTCCTCTAAAATCAGGAACAAGACAAGGATGCCCACTCTTGACACTTCTATTTAACATACTTTTGGAAGTCCTACCACAGTGATCAGACAAGAAAAAGAAAGGATTAAAATCATCACTATTTGCAGATAACATGATACTATACATAGACAAACCTAAGGTTCCACCCCAAAACGATTAGAACTAGTACATGAATTCAATAAAGTTGTAGGAAACAATATAGAGATTTCTGTTGCTTTTTCTATACACTACTAATGAACTATCAGAAAGGTAAGCAAGAAAACAATCATGTTTAAAATAGTATAAAAAAGAATAAAATACCTAGGGATAAACTTAACCAAGGAAGTAAAATACCTATACTGTAAAGACTATAAAACATCAATGAAGGAATTTAAAAATGATGTAAAGTAATGGGAAGACACCCATTGCTCTTGGATTGGAAGAAATATCATTAAAAAGGCCTTACTACCTAAAGCAATCTACAGATTTAATGCAATCCCTATCAAAATACACATGGCACTTTTGCACACAACTAGAATAAATAATCCTAAAATTAGTATGGAAACAAAGACAACCCTGAATAGTGAAAACATTTTGATAAAGAAGAACAAAACTGGAGGATCTTGCTCCCTGACATCAGACTATGTTACAAAGCTACTGTAATCAAAACAGTATGGTACTAGCACAGACCCAGATACATAGATCAATAGAATAGAATAGAGAGACCAGAAATAAACCCATGAACTTATGCTCTATTTATCAATGACAAAGTAGGAAAGAATAGACAATGGAGAGAAGACAGACTCTTCAATAAGTGGTGCTGTGAAAACTTTTGCACAGCAAAGTAAAGCATCAACAAAACAAAAAGTCAACCTACTAAATAGAAGAAAATATTTTCAAAAGAAATGACAAATAAGTTGTTAATATCCAAAATATATAAACAGTTGTTACAACTTAATATCAAAAAAGAAGCCACCCAATTAAAAAATGGGTGGAAGACCTGAATGGACATTTTTCTGAAGAAGACATACTGATGGCTAATAGGCATATGAAAATATGCTCAACATTGCTAATCATTAGAGAAATGCAAATAAAAACCACAATGAGATATCACCTTACACATGTCAGAATGGCTATCATCAAGAAGTCTACAAGTAACTAATGTTGGTGAGGATATGGAGAAAAAGGAACACTTGTACAGTTTTGGTGGGAATGTAAATTGGTGCATCCACTATGGAAAACAGTATGGATGTACCTCAAAAAACTAAAAGTAGAGCTACCATATGATCCAGCACTTCCCCTCCTTGTGGGAGACAACAAAAACACATATTCAAAAAGATATATGCACTCCAATGTTCATATCAGCATTATTTATAATAGCCAAGGTATGGAAGCAACTTAAGTGTTCATCAACAGATAAATTGATAAAGAAGTTGTACATATGTAAATATATACAATGGAATAATACTCATCCATAAAGAAGAATGAAATTCTGCCTTTTGTAAAAACATGCATGGACCTAGAGAATATAATGCTTAGTGAAAGAAGTAAGACAGAGAAAGACAAATACTCTATGTTATCACTTATATGTTGCATCTAAGCAATAAAACAAATGAATTAAGTAACAAAACAGAAACAGACTCACAGATATAGGGAACAAACTAGTGGTTACCAGTGAAGGAAGGGAAGGAGGGAGAAGCAAGATAGGGGTATGGGATTAATATACACAAACTACTATGCCTAAAATAGATAAGCAGCAAGGATATATTGTACAGAACATGAAAGTATAGTCACTGTTTTGTAATAACTTTAAAGAGAGTATAACCTATAAAAATACTGAATCACTATGTTGTATACCTTAAACTAATATAACATTGTAAGTCAACTACACTTCAATTAAAACATATTTAATTCCATGAGACTGAATAAACTGTGGAAGATGATTATAATTTTTTATTTGAAGCATTGCTTTTTTTTAATGTTTTGTTTCTCCAGATTTGAAGGAACATTTTCTAGTTTCTCCTATGCTAACTGTGATTAGAGTAATTTGGTAAATTTTACTGCTGTAAGAAGAATTGAAAAATTTATTTTTCTCCCTACTGGATCCCTCCTGAATTCAGAAATTTTCAGTGAGCATTATTATTTTCTTGGTAATATAGTTATTTGCATAAGTTTAATAAGAATCTCTTCTTATAACAGGGCGAAACTGGAAACATTGACTATATTACCAAAGCTTTGACTGGAATGTCATATTTGAGAAAGACATACGTAAAATCAGACATGACCAGACTGCTTTAAGGAACTAAGGTTGACTTTATGGAGCCAGTAAAGCCTCATGGGAAAATAGCCTGGTACCTTATTAACAGGGTTCCCAGCAGCCTTACCAGATGAGTGAGGAAAGTCACTTCCAGGTAGGCCCTGGAACCTCAGGATATTTTTGGGACCTCAAGAAAAGAGGAATTCATCCAGATCTATAGATATTGCAAGCAAAGTCAATGAAAAATCTTTGGCTTGGCTTCTTAGCCTCAAGAGGCTATCTAAAACTCCAGCCTGGAGAGTCCTTATATAAAGTTTCAGCAAAGCAGATTTAAAAGAGCCTATATGCTCAATTACTTTTATTGCTGGACTTGTGTAAATAACCCGGCCAAGTTTATTGAATCTAGATTTATTTTGTGCAAATTAGTCTTAATTTGGCTATCTTTGTAAAACTGGGGGGTAATTGTAGAAAGAAAAATTATGTTTCAGCAGAACTATAATAACACACTTATGGATACCAGATTCTAGTTCTGTTAATTTTCTTTGAGGTTTTGGTTATTCATTTACCTATAAACTGGACTGGACCCTGAATTTTTATATTTTCCTTCAATATCTGGATACAACTGTCCAAACTAACATTTTCAGTTTTATCCCATCCTTTTGATTTCAAATCATTAAGAAATAAAACTGCCCTTTTCCCTGAAGTTCTACAAACTACAAACTAAAGCTAGACATCTTAATATAAACTTCAGAGAAATCACCACAATAGCTCATGTTTAAACAATCTTCATTCCTGTTGCTATATGAGCCACTCAGGAAGTTTACCTGGACACTGATGACAAACATCAGAGACATTGCAAACTGCCAAAGATGCTTCAACTCTGATGTCTAGCAATCTTGACTGACAGCCTCCTGTGCTCAGAAACTGGTTGATAATCTGCTCCAATTATTAACGTTTATTTTTCTTTTGTTTCCATAGACATGCCTCTTAGTAAATCTCTGATTGCTTATGCAATGTAAGCTTGTCTTTGGGAGCCTACCTGCATCACCGCCTCCTAAAACAAGTTTAACTGAACTGACCTATTGTCAAGAGAAAGAGGCTGATTCAATGAGATGAAGCAATCTGCCTGCTGAACTCTTTTTTGTTGTTGTTAAATTTTTTAAAATTGGAATATAGTTACTTTACAATGTTGTGTTAGTTTATGCTGTACAATGAAGTGAATCAGCTATATGTATACATATCATATATCCCTTCCCTCTTGGACCTCCCTCCCACCCCCGCCATCCCACCCCTCTAGGTCATCACAGAGCACCGAGCTGAGCTCCCTGTACTATACAGCAGGTTCCCACTAGCTATCCATTTTACACATGGTAGTGTATATATGTCGATCCTAATTTCCCAATTTGTCCCACCTTCCCCTTCCCTCTCTGTGTCCACATGTCTGTTCTCTACGTCTGCATCTCTATTCCTGCCCTGCAAATAAGTTCATCTGTACCATTTTTCTAGATTCCACATATGTGTGTTAATATATTTGTTTTTCTCTTTGTGACTTAGTTCACTCTGTATGGCAGACTCTAGGTCCATCCACATCTCTACAAATGACCCAATTTTGTTCCTTTTTATGGCTGCTCAATTCTTAATATGAGAAATTTCCAGGGAAGTTTCAGAGTATGGAACTGTTGGGGTCCACAGCAGGCTGCCCCAAAATAGGACTCAATGGCATATTGATTATTTTGAATTAATGTTGCTTAAGAAATGGTCAGTGCAGGAGGGACGCTTTCACCCTCTTCTCTGTCTCCCATAAACAGAAACTAAATCTCCCATGTGAAATGTGCCCTCCCTGTACTGGGAAGTAGAAAGGTATCCTAATTTCCAGAGATAGGGGATTCAGGGCCAAGAACCCTGTATCTACAAACCTTGACATTTCTTTACTAATTTACTACCTAAGCCCAAACTTTGATTAAATTCCTTACTAGTTAAGCACCCAAAGTCTACGTTTCTTTGTCTTGGCAATTCTTCACACATTTATTGTTTCTTTGTCTACAAAGAATAAAAACTGCTTGGTTTGGACACTTCTTACTTTCTATTTCTATGAGACCTCCATGCATACAAATTAAACTTGTTTCTTTATTTTCCTGTTACACTCCTGTATGTCAATATTTTTTCTTTGTCCAGCTACAAGAATTCAAGAGGGGTAGAGAAGGAAATTTACCTTTCCCTAAGAAGATTATGTGATTCACCCATTGTTATCTACTCAATGAAGGTTTGAATCACTATTCATACCTATACTCACATTCCAACTTCATTGCTATGTTATACTATCTAAATTATAATGTGTCTTTAATACTAATTACACTAATCTTTTTTCCAGTTTTACAATTTTCAAATCTTTGTTTCAATGCACTTATAAAAATTATTGGAAAAGCTGAAAGTCATTATAGTAAAGAAAATTACAAAAAATAATGCATTTGTGCTGGCAAATGATGAATGTAATTAGCTGAATCCTTTGATTTGACTCATACCTTACCACATACAATATATTTTACAGAGCCTTAAAAAAATTCCCTATTCTTTTCACCTACTCCTCATTCCCACAATTTTTATCTAGGCAATGCCTCTTTTAAAGATCATTTTAAAATTCCAAAATTATTTTCTCATAAGATTTTGAATCATCTATCTGAACCCTAAATGTTTCTGGTATTCTTTAAGCATTATTTTTGAACAGTAGCTTAATTTCATTAAGTTATCTTAAAAATGGATACTATTTATTAAGATTAATTTATGGACCATTCAAATACTCAAGTGGTTTGTTCAAAATAACTTAGTCTAAAGGGCTTACAATAAAGAATCATTGAATTTTTTATATTTTCTAATTATTATTTGCCAAAGAATGGAAGATACAAAGAAAATATTTTATCAAATGGTTGGAATGAGTAATTCTCTAGGTTTTACTAGAAAGGAAAATTGGGAAAGATAATATAAGTACAATGACCTGGTCTCACAATTAAGAACAATAACGTTTATTAGACAATATATAGGGTAGTATAATCCTATGAGCCTTTCAGCTTCATGAGAAGGCTAAAACGGGTAACCTGATAATGTTTACAGATGACGGACATCAGTACCATCAGGATCTGTGTGAAGATATAATCACCTACCACTAAAATTATGAAAATCAGTGTAGTTATTCTAAAATTTATAAAGTCTGAATTCTAACTTTTATATTACTCAGTATTTCCTGTTGATGGAAATATGTATACAGTGAAGAGGGAAACTGAAATTAGAGTTATTTAATATGGATAATGTCTAACTAATGTCTACAGAATACATTGACCATTCACTAATTTAACAAAGATTGTGGAGAAACTCTGACATGCAAAAACTGTTTTAGAATCTATGGGAAATACCTCTCTACATTAACTGAACCTAAACATCCTAAATTTCATAACATTTTTTTCTCAGAAATATCTAATAGATAGAGATCATTCTTTCATTTCCTGTCCTTCATACCCTAGGACCAAGACAGAACTTGCTTTTTGTGTGAAGTGTCAATTCAGAACACTAAGCTATAACTATCGTTGACCATTCTGCCCTCTTTTCAAACCCAGACCAACTTTTATTTATTCTAACTGGTGACCTCAACAAATTTAGTCAATAACCATAATAACCTTCCTGTTTTCCTCTCTATTCTATTAATAATTTCCTCAGCAACACAATGGTAACTCACTCACATCTTGACCTTATCGTTACTCAGGTTGAAAATTCAGTAACATCTTGGCCTCATTGTTCTTTCCCATCTCCATGTCATTTCTGCTTCACCTCAGCAAAATGTGGATCTACTCAGCATGACTATTTCTTATAAAATAGCCTCTTTTCCTTTCTCTTATCTCATAAATTTACTGAAATTAGTTTCAACCTCATTGAACTCTTTAATTTTTAAAATCCATCAATTAAAATATAACCACAAAAATCGGTATGCTTCAACAATGTCTTGGCCTCTTATTTCATTTATGCCAAACTAGGTGCTCAGACTACACTAGATCATAGATTTTCACATGCCTGCCTTGACAGTCTTCAGGTCTAGCACAAGCTCACTTCTCATTTCAAGGCCAAGCAGCAGTGCTTATGGCCATGAACCTTCTGACTATTTCACTCTGAAGTCATAAGATTTAAATTTATCTTTTGCCCTTGCTAGTGCTCAGAAATGTTTTAGTTCCTCCCTTGCAAGAAAGTGTTAGTTAAATAATACAACTAAGCAAATGAAGAGATTGAATTAGCTAGATTAAATATTGTTCTAGTTGTTTGCCAAATTGGGCTAAAGTTTGGGCAAGGTGCAATGAGACAGTTGATGACATGGATGAAAATAAATAGTTTAGCTACCACAATCTTTCTCCTTCCCTATGAAATCTCCAATTGAACTTAAGCTCTCTAATTGCATATATACTTCCATAATTTATCATTGGAAAAATCCAAACAGGGTTAGATAAAGTCTATCTGGAACTATCAGATGCTAGGTCACACAGGCTGTGTTTAAGAAATATGGAACTTCAGGCAGATTAACCTCTCTTTTGAATATAGATGACAAATTATGAAATGAATATTAATATTACCACATATAAATATATATGTACAAATACTCTCATAACTACATACACACAAGGATATCCAGGATCTTGACGAAGAAAAATTCAAAACTTTGATAGGATTAATTAATAAGCAAATGTATGCTCTCCTCCAAATGACACCACTTGTTTCAGAACCTAGTTTATCAAATCTTCAAAAAGTCGATAACCTCTTTTTATGCAAAATGCTTTAGGGAATAGAAAAAAGAAAGAAAGCTTCACAATAATTGCATCAAATATTCTAAGATTCACTTTTATTTGTATGTTAACATTTTTGAAATTATGATGCATCTCAAGGTTAATGTGATAAGAAAGTCTTCTGTCAGAGTTTAATTGACATAGTTTTAATTTTAATACTAATAAAATAATGGTGTATCTTAAATGGAATGACATCTTAGGTTCAATGCAATATCATAGTTTTGTAAAAACTAATATAATGATTATACCTGAATTAGTTTCCTAACATTATTCTTATAATTAGTTTCAAATTATGAACTTAGTGGCTTCTAGCAAGACAGATTTACTCTATTACAGTTATGGAAGTCAGACTTTTGGAATGGGTCTCACTGGAGTAAAATCAAGATGTTAGCAAGGCTACATTCCTTTATTAGAGGTGCTAGGGGAAAATCCATTTCTTGCCTCTTTTACCTTCTAGACGCTGACCACATTTCTTGACTCCTGTCTCCCTTTTCACCTCCCTCTTCCATGGTTTAACTACACTGTGATTACATTGGGCCTACCTGGATAATTCAGGATAATTTCCCTATCTTAAAGTCAACTGATTTAATCCTACTTGCAACCTTAATCCTCTCATGCTGTGTAACATAATATATGTACATGTTCCAGGGATTAAAACATGGCCATCTTCAGGGACAGCAATCATTTTGCCTATCACAACACTCAAACTGGAAAAGGCTAGAATAAGAAAGAACTGACTTGCACTGTATGAATATAGGTGCAAAATAACAAATATAATGTTACAAGTTAATTATAGAACTACATAATATATATATAATAAATATTATTCTCCTATGTATATTCACAAATGTGAGTGTGTTATATTTATGTATATCATGACAAGTAAAGTTTGTTCTGGAAATGCAAGGATAGGTAAAATTTATCAATATAATTCCCCACCATTAAAAGATATCAAAACACATGAAAATTTAAATTGATTCAATCAATTTATTCAGTAAAATGTAACACTAATTCAAGATTTAAAGGAGGACACAGTGCTTTCTTATCACAACTATTATGTCATGCATCCTAATTCTAAAGGGGGTACAATGTGAAACAAACAGAAAGTGTACAAATTAGAATTGATAAAATGTATTATTTAGGTTAATCTCCTTCTTCTTTTTCTCTCTAAATTACACTGAAAATTGGCAACAAAATTCTTAATGCAGTAAAATGAATCTAACATCAAACTAATAGCAAATATCCCACTTAGGATGAAAACTTTATTATAGAGGATCAGCAACAAAATTAGATGTCTGCTCTCAACTCAGAGTTTTAGTAATGCAGTTAGAAGAGAAAAAGAAATGAGATATATGAGGTGCAATTTTAAAAACATTACTGAACCCCACAAAATATGCTCAAATAAATGGAATGTAATCTTAGGAAATACTGCTGTTTTAATTATGTCAGTTATTCCTAATTTTTCTAAAAACTTCAATGCAATTTTAAAAACTATCAAAGCAAGGAATTTCATGAAAAATGCAAAGTGATCCTAAAATCCATATGAAACAGGAGAGTTCTCAGATGAGCTAAGATAATTTTGATGAAGAATACATTGAGAATGTATACTTTATCAATAGCAATACTAATGATAGACTTATAATACCAAACAGTTTGGTATGTCACAGTGATAGACAAATAGTTCAGTGGAACAGAATTGTGAAAGGAGAAACAGATCCATATATGTATGGAAATTATATATGACAGGACTGACATTATAAATCATTGGAGAAGGGAAGCGTAAATATCAAGTTCTGCAGAAAGCACCATACTTATAAGTAAAATGTTCAAGAATTCCCGCTAAAATCAGGAATGAAAGAGGATGCCTGCTGAAAGTGATTTTATTTTAAAATGTACTACAGGATTTAGAGCCTTAAGAAAAGTAAAATAAAGGATAAAGTAAAGGTAAAATGAAACGGAAGAATAAAACTCATTTAATAGCAAATGATATGATTTGCTGTACAAATAGCTTAGAAGTATGTGTATGAATTTTTAGAATGAATAATAAAATTCAGCAAACTTGTTTATCAACATACAACAAAAATTTAATACTTCTAAAAATTATAAGGCACCTTGGAATAAATATTATAATATATGTGCAAGACTTACATGGAAAGTTATTAAACTTTATTAAAATATTTTAAAAGATTAAGCTCATGGAGATATTTACTGTGTTAAAGTTTGGGAAGTCTCAGTATGACAAAGATATTTATTCTCTCCAAGTTTAATGTGATTTCAATCACAACCTATCAAAAGTTTTCATGCAAGTTGATAAGCTAATTCTACACTGTATGGTAAGTGCCAAAGGGCAGAATGAGCTTTTCTCTGGAGAGAAAAATGAGTTAGGGACACGTGCCCTCTCAGGTATCAGAAATCTTGTAAAAGTAATTTAATAAAGACTGTGCTATTGATTTAAGTAATTACTTTAGAAGTATACTGGAAAATAATCAGAGATATAGACAAATATATACATGTATTGTACATACAAACATATGGATATTTATTATTGTTTCATTTAAAATAACAAGAAATGGAAAGTATCTAACAATAGATGTATGGTTTAATAAAAATAACTATGTGATATACAGAGATGTCATTCAAATCAAGAGTTAGAAGGAAAGTTTTAACCATAGGATATTAACCATTGTATATTGTTTAATGAAAATATCATAAATCTTACTGCATAATCTCATTTTTGAAATATAAAACATGTGTATATCTCTATATCCATATAGCTATATAACTGTGCGTATAAATGGCTGAAGATATACAAACCAGGTGTGTACCTGTTTTTATTTCTGTGTGGTGAGATTGAGGTGCTGTGTGGGCTTTTACTTTACACCATTAGTTTGCAATGGTTCTCCTTTAAGATGAATACATTTAAAAATAAATTAATGAAAATTCTATTACTTTGATAAAACATTGAGCATCATGGAAAAATGCTCAGAGTTTACAGCTTTCAAAATACTTTAAAACAATACAAAGCTTATTCAAAATTTAATACAAGCAATATTTTAAAATATATATGTATATGTTTGAGTTTATATGAGTAAATGTATAATTTTAACTTATACATTTTTTTAAATTCCCATTATTACCATAAATGAATATTGCAGCAACTTTGTTCAAGAATACCTGTTGGCTGTTTGACTAAGTGGTCAGGGTGCATTTATTCATAGTGGGTTCTTTGTTCAGATGATATCTACAACAGTTAGTTTCTGAGAGGAGAGGCAAAATGCAGAAAGAGGGAGAAAAGGCAAAGAGAATGGCCAAATTAGAAATGTCTAGTAAACACTATCATATAATTATAAAATCTTCATTTTACAAAAATGGAGAAGAAAAAGCAATTACTTATAGACTGGCTTGACCTCAAGAATTTTTCTTTATACTTGCAGCCATGAATAGCTTAAACCTTAATCACACTCACAATGCAGCCTCTGAGCCTGCATTTTTCAACACTTTAATGCTGCTGCATTTCCATTGGAGAAAAATAGATTTAAAGCAATGTAAAATGTATGCAGTTCTTTTGGGCATAATAAAGTGAACTCATGAAGCTGAGTTTATTTCTCCATTTTGTGAACATTGACCAATTTTATCTAATGATAGCTCAAGCCTACCCAGGAGACTTTAACAGGATTTCCAGAGAAACTCTTGTTTCCTACTTTGTAGTGGAATGTCATATGGGTTGGACTTAGACAAATAATTAAACCCCAAGAGGAAACCTTGACAACATTTCAAGCTGTTCCACATCACATGACATAAACTTTTTCTCACTATTGGAAGGAAAAATTTTCCAGGCCAGTTTTTGCTACTTGGAATAACCCTACTTAAGTTTAGAGAAAGAGGTTTAACTAACTGGAAAAACAAAAACAAATACAAAATTCTAAGAAATATTAAGTCTCTTTTTTGCAATGAAAACCCTGACAAATCCCAATCCTTAAAAATACACAGCCACATTGCTTATCACCATCATACAGGCATGGGTCTTTTATCTCATTTTCCAAGACTATTGCTTTATTTTCTGCCGCCAGCTTTAGGAGATCCGTACATTATACTCTTCAGCATCTGCCAGGTTTTCTGTTGAGCATTACAGTTCTTCTAAAACCATAGCTTGATTATCTCACTGTGCTGCAGACGTAGTAGTTCAAAGTCATCTAATGTTCTACACATATCCGTTAGATTTGTACCTCTTGGAGGTTAAAAAAATATTCACAGTCATTTCATCCTCTTTAAATTCTTTCCAATGTTCTTCTTTGAAGACAAAACAAAACACAGAAATGTCCCCTTCCTTATCCTCTCCAAATTTATGTATTATGATTAAATTCTATTTGCCATATTTCATCATATATCTTACCTGACAATCCTCACTATTAAAAGATAAATGCATAGGTACACTATATCCTTGGGAGAAGGAAGGGGACATAAGTAACAGAGAATATCTCAATTTAAAAAATTAATACTTATTTCAATACTAATCAATCTAATACTAATCTGATACTAATCAAACTAATGCTATATGTAATAATATTCCTATTTCATAGATAAGAAAACTGAGACCTAAACTTAATAAATTGTTCAAGGTGGCAAATGGCAGAGCTGAAACTCAAAACTTTTTCTTAATTATGAATTGGTTATTATAATCATTAAGTGAAATAAGGGATGTATGGTGTCAGCAGCTCAATCAAGAGTGCCTGGCACCAAGTTAGCTGGGACTCACAGCTCACTGTTTCCCCAGCAGGGAGCATAGCTCATAATGTTCTTTTTATGCAGGGTCATCAGGTGCCATATCAGCACAGGTGGGCCACACCCCACCCCATTCCAGACACACATGGCTTCTTGTATGCTTCCAGGACTCCCTTCTGGAGCATACCCCAAAATACATCCAGCAACCCTAGCCTCAGCAGGATGCCAGCTCTGGGAGCTAAATGTTCTACTTTGCTAAACCTCTGCTTTTGAGCTTCTTCAATAAAGTCCATTTCTCTTTCATCCTTTCTTTCTGTGAGGTAGGATTTTGCCTTCAGTGCCCAGCACACAGCATGTAGAGAACTTAGGGAGTGCTTGATGAATGTGGCAAGTAATTGCTGTTTTTTTAAAAAAAAAAATTGTTAATATTATCAGAATGAATTATTAACTGGTATTTTTAATCTTGGTGTTACCTTTGCCATGATTCCAAGTATTTTCCTGAACTCTTTGATATGCTGAGGAAGTCCTCTTTACCTCTCTCTCTCCCCAGAAAACTCTTATAGCATCATTAAAACCCAGTTAGACTTTCCACTCTGACTTGCCCAGGTGAATTTAGATGCCCATTGTTCTGCAAGACTATATTTGTATGTCCTACATGGTAATATATAACAATGTTCTATGTAAACAAATGATTCCTCCACTAGGTTGTGAGTGCCTCCTGTTAGAGGTGTTTGGTCTTTCTGCAATAAATCTAGAAAGGTAGTCTCTAACAACATAATGTAAACTTTTTTTCTTTTAGTCCATTAGTAATTTTATTTAAATCTTCATTTAATTGGAATTTTTTTCCCTGTATATTACATACAGGAAACAAAAACTTTTATGTCACAATTCATTGATGTGTGAATCTTCTCTTCCCAATGTTTTGAACTGTCCCAAAAATAGTGGTTTGTAGTTACTTTAAAGATGCCTCATGAAATTCTTTTTAGTGATCTTTTAGAATAAATAAATTTTCTCTCAAAATAAAAAAGCCGAGTTACTTTCTCTAGACTGGCAACACCTTTGGAATAATAAATATGGAATGTTTAACTCTGGGCATATGTTATGTTCTTTGCCAAGGCTCTGGCATAGCGTGTGTTATCATATTGATTATCCTCAAATCCACTCAGAACCCCAGTATTATCTGAAATATATTCCACCTATTTGGCAGAACAAAAATTTACTTCTAAGTTATGGCAATCAGGTGGGAAAGCATTTGTCTTTATTATTTTGAATAAATATTTGAGGTTGTAAAAGAAAAATAAGAAAATAAAACTTATTGGGTAATCACTGAGTATCAGAAATTTTGTTCAGTTGAGTGTGTATATACATATACACAAGATAAACAGATGATAGATAAAGTGACTCAGGTTTTGGTATCTCAAATACCATGATCATAATTATCATTGGAACATGATTTTTTTTTAAATGGTGAAAAATCTTGCTAAATTTTTCAAAAATCGAAGTACAATATTCCCTAGGTTTCTATGGTAGTTGCCTTTCTGAAAATTCAATGTATTCAAATGTGTGCACCTTTTAGAGAATTTTTAAGACACCTCTTCTTTCTGGATACAGCCCTGAGCCAGGGCACATTGCTTGGCTAGATTATGACCTTACATGGCCTCATAGCCAGGAATCCTTGTGCAGTGGACAAACACTTGCAGAGGACCTTGTACTTATTGTAAACAGATTTTTCACTTACATCAAGACATTTTTAAATCTTGCCATAGGTTGGAGAGTTTTTCATTATTTATAATTTACCGTAGAATAGAAAATTCTTCATTATGCTGGAATTTTCTGCTCATTGCAGGGTGACTCGCATCACTGTCCACTGCGTATTTAACTTCAGTAGCCCCTCTCATCATTGCCAATTAAAATTTATACACAGATCTCTAAAACATTCAATTCTACAGGGTGGTAACACTCCCACTGAGAACCACTGCTTTAACCTTCACTTCTCTGGAGACCACTTGGCAGTGAGGTCTTTTTTTTTTTTTAAATGAAAGCTTCTTTCTTTCTTTCTTTCTTTCTTTATCTGTTTTTGGCTGTGTTGGGTCTTCGTTTCTGTGCGAGGGCTTTCTCTAGTTGCAGCGAGTGGGGGCCACTCTTCATCGCGGTGCGCGGGCCTCTCACTGTCTCGGCCTCTCTTGTTGCGGAGCACAGGCTCCACACGCGCAGGTTCAGTAGTTGTGGCTCACGGGCTTAGTTGCTCCAAGGCATGTGGGATCCTTCCAGACCAGGGCGCGAACCCGTGTCCCCTTGCGTTAGCAGGCAGACTCTCAACCACTGCGCTACTAGGGAAGCCCGGCAGTTAGGTCTTTAAACAGGAGAAACCATGCCATCACATGTATTGGCACACCTTGGATTTGTCTTGCTCTCCCTTGAGCTTCACAACATCCCAGGCAATTGAAAGAAGAGATGTTGTTATTCCCAACTTAAAGATGAGGAAGATATAATGATTTAGCTAAGGTCATGTGACTAGAGAGTTTCAGAGCCTTATAACATCTCTATTATCCTGAAAGGAGATTAGGTCTTGTACTGTTTCCTTATGCAGTACTTCCCCTTCAGCATAAACTACTTAGATCAAATTACCTTAGCCAGGGATCTCAGTTCCTGGCTAGATAGACTCACTCTATTAAGGAATATTTTGAAATAAGCTGTTCTTTTGTTTCAAGTCTTGTTTATTAGTGTTTTAATCTGATCACCTAGCTTGCTCCTTTAGAAGCTGATTTTCCCAATTATTGATAATTGTTAGTGCAGTGAACTAGTGCAATGAAAACTGTTCTTATTTTTGGATTTCAAAGAAAAGGCACCTGTGGCTACTGCTGTGTATTTTGGCTGATGGAAAGTGAGAATGCTGTTGATCTGATCCAGTTAGAGTAAGATTTATGATCATATCCTTGTTTTAATTTCACAGTCCCCTTATATCAGGTATTACTTTAAAAAATGTTTTCTCTCCCATATTTGGATTGGTTTATTGCTTACTCACTCCCCAGTAGGAATTAATGTAATTAGTTTTCATTCACTCAACAGCTTTTTTTTTTTTTTTAATTGCACTTCTCCTAGGGAAATAAGGATGCACACATAGTTCCCAAGATACAGTCTTAACCCGCAAGGAAAGTGTGGTCTGGAGGAGAAGACAGAGAAGTAAACAGTAATAAGGACAGAATGGACACTTAAAAGAGTCTGGAAAGTTTAAAAAAGGTTTCTGAGAGGAAATGACATCTACATTGAGATCATAACAAGGAATTGGATTATGCTGATGAAGAAGGAATTATGAAGGATTTATTTAAAAAGCTAAATTATTTGCAAAGGTGCATAATGTACATCTGATGAATTCTAATAAGTTCAGTAGGACTGAAGGGGAAAAGGCTGAAAAGTGAAGCTATAGCAACAAAGTGGACTCGTATCATGACTGGTTTTATGTGGTAAGTCAAAAAGAGTACTGGGTTTCATCCTTAAGCTATGGTGACATGAATGTGAAACAGTCAGATTTTTGTCTCATAAATCTCAGTTTGACTGGATTGTGGAGACTGTATTGCAGAAGTTTGGGTTGGAGGAGCAAGGCATTAATAATTGTATTATTAAAATAATACAAATAAGAAATGATAGCAGCCCAATTTGCAAGAGCCTTAGCAGATGTTAGAAAGAGAGAAGCAACAGGATTTGGTGTTTGACTAGATGAAAGCTTCGCTGTGGGTTAGGGAGAGTGAAGGTAGGAAGGAAGAAAAGCAGATTTTTGATGTGGCCAACAATATTGAGAAGATGCCTTTTCCTGAGGCAGGAAACCCAGGAATTCAGTTTGATTATGTAAATTGAGTGTGAGGTACCTGTGGGGAATCCATTTGGAGATATCCAGTAAGCATCTGGATGTAGGGATGTGGAGCCCAAGCAAGAGGTCTTGGGTAGAGATCTGCTTTTGAGGGGTTTGTTTTCTCTACATCAGGATGTAAAGAATATATATCTCAGCTCACAGACTCACAGTTATGACTATGGAATTGGGGCCTGAATGCCTTTGGTTCAAATCAAAAGTCTACCCTTTCTGTTTTTGTGACCTTGCACAAAATACTTAACTTTTCTGTGTTTTAGTTTTCTCATCTGTAAAATATTTATTATTGTAATATCTACTTGACGGTTCTCTTGAGTTATTACTTATAATACACATAATAGAACCTGACCTATAATAATTATTAAAAACATTAGTTCTGTACGAGAAATGTAGCTTTCTGTTTCTGTATCTCTACTTGGGTGTACTGCCATATACCTAGTGCCTAGAACAGTGTCTGGCACATAAGAAGGGCTAATAAATAATTGTCAAAGAGTAAATGAGCTACTTTCTAGTATGAAATCCTATTCTGGAAGGGTGGCAAAATCTTAATCTCCATCACACCTCCCTTCAGTTTCTTTGAAGATATACCTGAGTTCCTTTGTGAGTGTATAGTATTAGGGCATCAAAGCAAATGTGTGAGTGTAAGATGATGGGAGAAACTAGTCCTCAAGAAAATGTGCCAGAAGCAATGTGCTGCCAGGTCTATCTTTCTGCTGGCCTTTGTTCCGCTGGGTTTTCATGAGGCATAGCTAGTTCTCACCCATACTTATTCATTCATTTATAATGCAGTAATTATTACCTGAGCATCTACTATGTGCTTGGCATGCTCTAGAGCACATGACATTTTCTGGAGCTGGAGAAATAGAGGAAAGATAAAGTTCCTGTTCTTGTAGAATCCACATTCACATGCTGCCTTCTATTCACATGGCAACTTTAGATTCAGAAGCTCCTTCTAGTGCCACTTTTCAGTGGCATGAGATACACTTACCTGCTACTGCAGCATTCTGGCACCCAGGAATCTTTGCCAGATTGTCCATGGACCATTTGACTGGAGAGATCAGGCAGACATTTTTTGTTTTTGGATTGTGCCACTCACTTTTGTCTCAAGTAGTGTCCTCTGCTCTCTCACTGCAGACATCCCTTACCTTTATTTTTCTCCATCTAGCTAAGGAGACATTGTTTTTTTCCAGGTTGGAGATAAGCACTCATCTCTTCCCACTTGTTCTCCCAGATGTTTCAGTATATACTGAAAATACTCTCTAAGTTTCCCTGAAGCTCTTGAAACAGAAAAACCAAAGACTTGCAGGCATTTCTGCTGCCTGCCTACCACATCTCTCCCTGGAGGAAGCACACTCAGAGTCACTCTCTTCCTGGAAGGGCGTGAAGAGGAAAAGAAAACAGAAAAATAAAAACCAAAAACACACTGCTTCATGCATCAAAACATTATTCTGTGTCAGCATGTAAATGACAACTTGAACCATGAAAGGATGAGATTATAACTTCAATAGAAGTCAGGTTCAAGTTTAACAAACCTCTAATGGACTTAATTTAATTGTATTTTTTTTCCCTTAAAGGCTCAGTTCTTCTAAGTTTTTGTTGTTCTTTATGTGTTAAATGTCAACATTTCATCACCATAGTTTTGACTTATATATTTTGCCACTTACCTTTGCTCCCGCCTTAGGAGTTCTACCAGGTGCAGGAGAGTCCTGAGATGAGAAACTCTTAGGTGCTGTGGGTGCCAGAGGCTCCACATCCCAGACTCTGTCCTAAGGAGTCTGGCTCATGCCACCTATCAGGCACAGGCTAACCCTCCTCAACATCACCTCCTCACTCAGAGTCACAGTGTGGTGGTGCCTCACTCTAGGGGCCTGCCAGGTGTGAGACACCAAGCTCTGGCCCAAAGGCTGTGCAGGGGCAAGACCACCAGAATTGGGGAGTGAATTGTGCATGTACAGGCCAGAGTCTATCACCTTCCCAGAGGCCCAGGGCCATTAATTATTTTGATTAAATTCAAATCCCTTACTCCCTTTAACATGACTGATTTTTTTTATTTTTATTTTTTTGATGCCTTTTATTTCCTTACCCCCACCCCCAGGTTTTCTACTCACGAATACCTTTGAGTAAGTTCAGTCACCTTGTAGGTGATTTCTTAAGGACATTTTTAATTATTTTCTTTTTTTTTAAATTTTTATTCTATATTGGATTATAGAATTCTATATTAGAGTTCATTTACAATGTTGTGTTCATTTCAGGTATACAGCAAATGATTCAGTTATACATATACATATATTTATTCCTTTTCAGATTCTTTTTCCATATAGGTTATTACAGAATATTGAGTTGAGTTCCCTGTGCTATACAGTAGGTCCTTGTTGATTATCTATTTTATATATAATAGTATGTATATGTTAATTGCAACCTCCTAATTTATCCCTTCCCCCCTCCCCACCTTTCCCAAAGGCATTTTAAATTCTTAACCTGTCTCTATACAGTATTCACAGGTAGTTAAGCAGATTCTGGTGTTTCATTACAGGCATACCTCAGAGATGTTGTGGGTTCAGTTCCATACCACTGTAATAAAGTGAATATCAAAATAAAGTGAGTCACATGAATTTTTTGGTTTCCCAGTGCATGTAAAAGTTATGTTTTTACTATACTGTAGTCTATTAAGTGTGAATGGTATTACGTCTAAAAAAGGTACATACATTAATTTAAAAATACGTTATTGCTAAAAAATGCTAACCATAATCTGAGCCTTCAGCGAGTCTTAATGATCAGGCTGGTGGATGCTGAAAGTTGGGGTAGCTGTGGCAATTTCTTAAAATAAGAGAAAATAATCAAAAAATGGGCAGAAGACCTAAATAGACATTTCTCTAAAGAAGACATACAGATGACCAAATGTATATGAAAAGACGCTCAACATCACTAATTATTAGAGAAATGCAAATCAAAACTACAATGAGGTATCACCTCCCACGGGTCAGAAGGGCCATCATCAAAAAATCTACAAACAACAAATGCTGAAGAGTGTATGGAGAAAGAGGAACCCTCCTACACTGTTGGTGAGAATGTAAATTGGTACAGCCACTATGGAGAACAATATGGAGGCTACTTTTTCTTTAAAAACTAAAAATAGAATTATCATATGACCCAGCAATCCCACTCCTAGGCATATACCCAGAAAAAAACATAATTCAAAAAGATACATGTACCCCAGTGTTCATTGCAGCACTATTTACAATAGCCAAGACATGGAAGCAACCTAAATGTCCATCGACAGATGAATGGATAAAGAAGATGTAGTACATATATACAATGAAATATTACTCAGCTATAAAAAAAGAACAAAACAATGCCATTTGCAGCAACATGGATGGACCTAGAGATTGTCATATTGAGTGAAGTAAATCAGACACAGAAAGACAAATATCATATGATATCACTTATATGTGGAATCTAAAAAAGGGCACAAATTAACTTAGAGTCATTGATGAAGTAGAGTCACAGATGTAGAAAACAAACGTATGGTTACCAGGGGATAAGAAGAGGGAGGGATAAATTGGGAGATTGGGATTGACATATACACACTCCTATATATAAAATAGATAACTAATAAGAACCTACTGTGTAGCACAGGGAACTCTACTCAATATTCTGTAATGGCCTATATGGGAAAAGAATCTAAAAAAGAGTGGATATATGTATATGTATAATTGATTCACTTTGCTGTACACCTGAAACTAACACAACATTGTAAATCAACTATATTCCAATAATTTTTTTTTAAAAATGATACAATAACATTTGCCACGTAGATTGACTATTCCTTTCACAAATGATTTCTCTGTAGCATGCAATCCTGTTTGATAGCATTATACCCACAGTACAACTTCTTCCCAAATTGGAATCAATCCTCTCAAACACTGCTACTGCTTTATCAACTAAGTTTATGTACTATTTTAAGTCATTAGTTGTCATTTCAAAAATCTTTATAGCATCTTCATCAGGAGTAGATTCCATCTCAGAAAAGAACTTTGTTCAACCATAAGAAGCAACTCTTTCCATCAAAGTTTCATCATAGCATTGAAGAAATTCAGTCACATCTTCAGACTCCACTTCTAGTTCTAATTCTTGCTATTTTCACCATGTCTGTAGTTACTTCCTCCACTGAAGTCTTGAACCCCTCAAAGTCATCCATGAGGGTTAGAATCAACTTTTTCCAAGCTCTTGTTCATGTTGATATTTTGACCTCTTTCCATGAATTACAAATGTTCTTCATGACATACAAAATGGTCAGTCCTTTCCAGAAGGTTTTCAATTGACTTTGCCCAGTTCCATCAGAAGAATCACTATCTATGGCAGCTGTAGATTAACAAAATGTATTTCTTAAATGATAAGACTTGAAAGTCAAAATTACTCCTCAGTCCATGAGCTGCAGTATGGATGCTGTGTTAGCAGGCATGAAAACAACATTCGTCTTATTGTACATCTCCACTGGGGCTCTTGGGTGACCAGGTACATTGTCAATGAGCAGTAATTCTTTGAAAGGAATCTGTGTTTCTGACCAGTAGGTCTCAACAGTGGGCTTAAAACAGTTCATAAACTACGTTTTAAACCTAGGCTATGTTGTTGCATTTATAGAGCACAGGCAGAGTACATTTAGCATAATTCTTAAGGGCCCTAAATTTTTTGAAATGGCAAATGAGCATTGGATTCAACTTAAAGTCACTAACTTCATTATCCCTTAAGAAGAGAGTCAGCCTGTCCTTTGAGGCTTTGAAGCCAGGCACTGACTTTTCCTCTCTAGCTATGAAAGGCCTAGATGTCATTTTCTTCCAGTATAAGGCTCTATTTCTTCCAGTATAAGGTTCCAGTATAAGGCTCTTTATACATTTTCTTCCAGTATGACGCTACATTGAGAATCTGTTGTTTAGTGTAGCCATCTTCATTAATTATCTCAGCTAGATCTTCTAGATCTTCTAGATCATCAGGATAAGTTGGTACAGTTTCTACATCAGCACTTGCTGCTTCACCTTGTACTATTTATGTAATGGAGATGACTTCTTTCCTTAAATCTCATGAACCAACCTCTGCTAGCTTCAAACTTTTCTTCTTCAGCTTCCTCACATCTCTCATCCTTCACAGAATTGAAGAGAGTTAGGACCTTGCTCTGGATTAGGCTTTGGCTAAGGGAATGTTGTGGCTGGTTTGATCCAGACCACTGGAACTTTCTCCATATCAGGAGTAAGACTGTTTCATTTTCTTATAACTTATGTTTTCACTGGGCTAGCACTCTTAATTTCCTTCAGTAATTTTTCCTTTACATTTACAACTTGACTAACTGTTGGCACAAGAGGACTGTCTCAGCTTTCGACATGCCTTCCTCTCTGAGCTAAATCATTTCTAGCTTTTGATTTAAAGAGAGAGACATGTAACTCTTCCTTTCAGTTGAACACTTAGAGGCTATTGTAGGGTTATTAACTAACCTAATTTCAATATTGTTGTGTCTCATGGAATAGGGGGTCCAAAGAGAGGGAGAGAGATGGGGGAATGTCTGGTCAGTGGAGCAGTCCAAACACACAAAACATTTACTGATTAAGTTTGCTGTCTTATATGGGTGCAGTTTGTGGTGCCCCAAAACAATTACAGTCACCACCACAAAATATAATAGTAATCAAAAAGTTTGAAATATTGTCAGCATTACCAAAATATGACACAGAGATATAAAGTGAGCAAGTGCTATTGGAAAAATGGCACTGATAGACTTGCTTGACACAGGGTTGACACAAGTCTTAAATGTGTAAAAAATGCAATATCTGCAAAGTGCAATAAAGCAAAACAAAATAAAATGAGGCATGTTAATCTCAGTATTCAGGAGGACTTTAACTTTCTTTTCTTTTTTTTTTTAAGAGCCATCATTGAAGAATGCCAAAGTAGCATTCAAGATCGAGTTTTTAGACTTTTCCTTTTATAAATGAGATAATTGAGGTCAGTAGCTTGCCCAGTAGCAACCCATTATAGTGAAATTAGAACTAGAACCCAGAACCCCTGCTTCTAGTTGAAGATAAAGCTCAACATACCAGGTGGCCAGAGCTAAATTCACTACAAACAAAATAACAACTCTCCCTTTTGTGGCATATATCAAAATGATATCTAGATGAACAAATCTTGAAATGTTTAAAACAAGTGATGTGTGTAGTTGTAGCAATGTCACCCCACATTTCCAGCATATGAAGTAGATCGTGGTCACTTAGCAGAGGCAACCAGTGATAATGGTGGTTCATGGGTGCATTGTGCTCAGTCCTGCTGGTACTGTTGTGTTCATATAAATTCAATCCTAACAACAGCCTCCAGAGATAGATACTATTATTCTTCTTCCCATTTTACAAATTAGCAATCTAAGGTACAGTGAAAGCTTGATGTGTGCAAGTTCACACATAGGCAAGGAATAGAGCCATGATTTGAGCTCAGTCTGGTTCCAAACAATCCAAATCATACCTGCTATGTTCCTGCTATGTTCCTGCTATGTACATTAACTCTTAACAAGAGGGCTTCATTCATGATGCAAAAACTACTCCTGGGCTCAAGTGCCTTTTTATAGTATTTCAAAGCAAAGTTTTCGTTCCTGATAAGGGAATAGCATAAAAATATGTTAAATCAAAAAACAACAATTGTTACCCATTACTTAATCAGTTCAAAAGCAAATATTTTTTATTTCTGTGGTTACTGTTGGGGAGATGTTCAAAAATTAAAGTATTTTCCTCATTGCAGTTTTTATTTGCTAATCACACTCATGAGTTCTGCTTGTAATAAAAATATTTGGAGGCTATTCTTTCTTTCTTTTCTTATTTTTTTTGGTAAGATTTCTGCCATGTGAGACCTCTTCCTCTACTTGTGGAATCTACTGGTTAGGCATTTTGACAGGAGGCAGTGTCCTTATCCCCCAGCATTGACAGATAAACTAGACCCTGGCTCTCCCTAGGGCATAGCCATACATAAGATCACTGAACCATACTCCAGGCCTGGATACTGAATGCTGAGAGAATGGTTCAAAGAAACAGGGACAGTTAAAACCACTGGTGATGCTAGTGTTGGGCTGACTCTTCTTGCAGTGTGACTTTTGCTCTATTCTTCTACTCTGCAGAGATACCAATACCTTTCCAGAAAACACCTTTTCTGATTAGAGTAACTAGAATAAATTTTCTGTTGTTTGTAATCAAGAACTACAATGACTACAAAGCATATAGCCCTTGTTTAGTGAATAACCTCTAGCTTATAATATAGCCTTAGGAACTCTTGGTGTTATTGCTTTGTTTTCAGGGCTCAGGTGCTTTCTTTATTGTCATTCAACAGCAAATATAGGATTTGTCATTTATATATGTACATTTCCCAGAAAGTAGCTTTAGTACATCCTAATATATTTCTACTTTTTAACTTTATCCATATTTTATTTCTTGGAAGATGGTGAGGGCTCAATCAAAAATTGTTGTGAGCTTAACTCAGACAAAAACATTTCAAGAATAAATAAGCTATTTTAAGATAAATCTTAGATAATATTGGTTGGTAGAGCTTTTTATTTACTTGATTTTGTTTTTAAAGAAGAGATTATTCATGTGGCTCAAAACCATTTTTTCTCTAACATGGTCTCATGTTCATGATCTCACATGAATATTTTAAAAACAAAACCAAAAAAAAGGTGAGAAAAGTAAAACACATTTAACCTTTTATTTTAAGAAAAATATATCATAGCTTTGTTTGTGGTGGTAAGATATTTTTAAATCAAACAACTTATTATTACAATCCAAAAGAAGCAGTCTGAAGGGACTCACTTCAAGCAGATAAAGTAGAGGTCCAAGGAGTTACCCCAGAAACATATTTTCTATGGTGACTTTATCTCAGCTTATTTATATTTTAATTTAGATCTCTCAATAATTTCAAAATAATATGAATCAGTACACTACACTGGTATATTACACTTTTTTTTCCCAAAAGTAACAGTAAACACACTTCTGCTCAAATTAATCATCCTGTCTGGACTACACAAATAAATAACCAGTAAGAATATTAATTTTACCTGATCTACATGGATACTTCATTGAAAAACAAATTATGTCCTCATAGTTTTATCCCAATAAGTGTTAAGAGCCAAAAAATATTTACTAGTTTATATTTGTATTTTTTATTTTGACCTATATCTGTCCTGAACTTAAGTATTTTTCATAATAAAAATTTCACTATGAATAATCGCAAGGGTGGACTTATCCTGTCTAGATTTTAATAATACATATTTCAGTTAGCTTAAATAACTTCCATAATATTAAAAATATATTTTTTAAATGTTTTTGATTGGTGTGTGTTTACAATTCCTGTTAGCATTTTAAGACTACTAAAAAAGCATACTCAATAATAAGTAAGACATTGAGGTACAGTTTGATAGTTCACATGAGTTTTTCACTTATTCTGGTGACAAATATTTTTATCTGTCATATATTCAACAAACATTCAATGGGCAGCATCTGTGTCAGGCTCTGTTCTATTTGATAACATGAATAAACAAAGCACAGGTTTTTCACTCTTGTAAAAATTTCATTTTAGTGGGAAGAGACAGAAAATAAATCATAAACATAAAAATAAGTAAATAGCAAGTTTGCTAGGAGGTGATAAAAGCCATCAGGATAAGGAGGTTTGCAAGTGCTTTGGGAGTGTGAGCAGGCTGCATTTTAAACTGGGGTGGGAAGAGTTGACCTCAAAGAAAAGGTGAGATTTTAGCAGAATTTAAGGGGGTGCAGTTAGATGTGGTGGGATAAGAGCAACTCAGAAAGAAGAAATAGCCTGTGCAAAAGCACTGAGACGTGAAGATGTTTGAGGATCAGGAAGGGGCCAGATCACACAGAGTTGGCTAGTGATTGGAGCAGAAGGTTAACATGATCTGACCAACTGATGTGATTAAGTTTTTAAAAGGTAACTTTAACTGCAGTGTGAGGCTATGTTTCGGAGAGAGAGACATTCTAGAAGCAGGGAGACCAATGAGGAGGCTATCATAGTGGTCCATGTTAGAGATGATGGCTGGGCCAGATGGTAGCAGCAGAGGTAATGAGAAGTAATCAGACTGTGGACTTATTGTGAAATTGGAGCCAACAGCCTTTGCTGAAGGATTGGGAGTGGGATATGAGAGATACATCAACAAGGATTTTGGCCTGAGCAACTGAAGTAATACATCTGGGATACTCTTTTAAGAAAAATATATATTGTAGGGGAGGAAAATTTTTTCCTTGCTCTTCTAGGTTCTTTGACTGGTCTAATAACTAAATTAACATAAGACAGATTAACAGGAGAAAAATAACCACATTTAATTATGTTTGTATAGGGGCACCACAAAGACAATGAGATTCAAGGACAAGCCTGACAATTGAGGCTTATATACCATCTTGAGCTGAGGAATGGAATAGCCACCTGGGGCTTCAAAGGGGAGGAGGGTGATTCACAGGAAGATAAGAAGAGCAGGTGTTTGGTAATTAGATGTTTGTCCTGACAGAGACAGGTCATTCAGATAAAAAGCTATTCTTTGGTAATAGCTTTCTTTCTGGACCAGGTCCCCTATCTAAATTCCTTTAGACAGTTAAAGGAAAGGTAAAAGTTTTTGTTTTGTTTTTGCTTTTGACTCTGCTGGGTCTTGATTGCCTTTAGCTCAAAGTAGTATTACTGTGAAAGTGACACATTTTGGGGAGGCTCATTCTGAATCCCTTCAGTATACATCTATTAAGTTTATTTCAATATATGCTTAATGTGCCATAGTATGGTTGCATCACAATTTGATTATCTATTTTCCTACTAATGTAGTTACTTGCTTTTCATTTTTTAACACCATAAATAATCCTTCAACGAAAAGTTCTTAGGTAGAGTTAAAATAATTCTGAGATCTTTAAAATTAACATTTAGTTATATAGTTTATAAAGTATATTTGAAATGTGACTTCGTTTCTTGCTAATAACTTTTCATTGACTCTAAAGAGGGAATTCACTGACCAAAGTGGTCTTAATGTCTCCTTCATTTGACTAATCTTTAAACAGGCTTCCTCCTGACTCTATGCACCAGGCTCTCCTTTTCTTAGAACACTTACTTTAGAAAACTTGTAATTACAAATCCTTTTTCTTCTCCTTTGAGATGTAAGTCTTTTAAAAAGACTCTTGCACACTACTGTGTATAAAATAGATAAGCAACAAAAATATTGTACAGCACAGGGAAATACAGCCGTTGTTTTGTAATAATTTTAAATGCAGTATAATCTGTAAAAATATTGAATCACTATGTTGTAAACCTGAAACTAATATAACGTTAAATAAATAGATAAATAAATATTCTCATAATATCAATTAGAAAGCCTCTTACCAGTTTTACAAACCAGGAATGTCTTTCTCAAGGACCTGAGAGACATCTCTTTGAAATGTAATCATCAAAGAAAATTGATAGCCCTATCTTCCAGTCCCCATGGGAGAGTAGGAGCCTAAATTTCATGGCTGCATTTCTCCAAGTTGTAAAACTACCTCCTGTCCTGAAATAGGAGTAAGTTTACTTTTCCTTTGAGTAAGGTCATTAGTATATAAAGGTAACATTACTCACCCCAGCTCCGCAAAACTCTCCAGCTCTTTCTTTCAGCGTCGTTGAGTTCAGACTTTGGTTCTGGCCGCTTTCTCTTATTGCAATATGCTTGATTAAAGGCTTCCTTTGGATTATGCAAATCTAAATCACAATTAGATATCACCTGACATCTGTTAGAATGGCTATTATCAAAAAGACAAAAGATAACAAATGTTACCATGGACGTGAAGAAATGAGAACCCTTTTACACTGTTAGTGGGAATGTAAATTGGTAAAATTATTATGGAAAACAGTATGGAGCTTCCTCAAGAATTAAAAAATACAACTACACTATGAACCAGCAATTCCAATTCTGGATATATATATACAAAGGAGAGGAAATCACTATTTCCAAGAGCTATCTGTGTCCCCATGTTCATTCCAACACTATTTTCAATAGTCAAGATATAGAAACAACATGTCTATTGACAGATAAGTGAATTAAAATTGTCATATCTATGTATCTCTATATCTGGCTATTTATCTATATTTCTTTTTTTTATATATTTCTATTTATAGACAATGGAATAATATTCAGCCATGAAAAAAAGAAAATTGTGCCACTTGTGAGAGCATGGATGAAACTGGAGGGCATTATGCGCTCCAGACATAGAAAGACAAATACTGCATGATATGATTTACATGTGGAATCTAAAAAAAAAACAAAAAACAAAATGAATTCATAGAAACAGAGTTGAAAATGGTTGTTAGGGGTTAGGGCAGAATGAGGAAAATGGGAAGATGTTGGTCAAAGGTACAAAGTCTCAGTTATGGGATAAATAAGTTCTGAGAAACTAATGTACAGTGTACATTAACTGTACTTAATAATATTGTATATATGAAATTTGCTAAGAGAATAGATCTTAAGCATTCTCTCTCACACACACAAAATAGCTATGAAGTAACTATATGAGGTGGATAGATATGGTAATTAACTTGATGGTGGTATTCACTTTACGATGTATGCATATATCAAATGGTCTTATAGTACACTTTAAATATACACAATTTCATTTTTAAATTATGTTTCAGTAAAGCTGAAAATAATTTATAAAAGGATTCCTTGTCTGTTTAACTTTCTCCAGTGCAATCTGTCTTTTTTTTTTTTTTTTTTTTGACATCATATATTTCTCAAGATCAGAGGTGAGAGCTCTCTCTCTGAAACATAATATTACCCCAGAGTCAACACCTCTCCTCCAATCATTCCTCCTTTCATCTTTCCTGATCCATCTCCAGGAAATAATCATATTGAATACCATTATTAGAAAGAAATTATGACTATTGTATGATTTATGTATATGGGGTTAAGAATAGCTTTACATTATAAAGATTCTCAAAAAGTCAATGTCCAGAACTGATTATTTAGTAAATAGAGTGTGCCAATATCAACATTTCTCTTTTAAGTGTGGTTATTTATTTATGTATGTATTTATTATTTATTCTCAACAATTTATCTATTACTCCTGTGTTGATGCATTGGAAAATAAATCTAGAAGTGCCTAGAAACATTATTTAAATGTGTTCTCAAACATTTTTGCCCAAAAGTTAGAAGTACCTCAAAACAATAGTCTCTATAAGGTGTACTCCGCTATTTTGGTAATTGAAGAAAGACATATACAAAGTCTTTACATAGGTCCTGCACATCTTTAAAAATGTTAAATTTCATACTGCAATAACTTAGGTTGTAGAAATAGCAGAAATAATCTGTAACCATTATTTAAAGGCAAATTGCTTCTTACTATTAAAGATCAGAAGAAATTTAAGTTTTATTCTTAATATAAAATACAGTATTGTCAATAAGAAAATGTTGCCTGCCATATCAGTAAATAACGGATGTTGCAGCCATCAAGCCATCGCATTACAGCCGCCCCCTGATGGTGGCCCTGAGTAAACTCAGGATGGAAACAGGATGCCCACCACCCAGCAGTCAGTCACTGCAGCCATCTTTCAGTGGTGCACCCTGAGGAGACTCAGGATGAGAAAGCAAAGGATACCAGCCCCAGATAGCTGAGACGCCGATCAAAGGAATGATTTCAGTGAGCCCAGACGCTTGCATCTTCCCATACACAGAAAAGTGCTAAATTCCTTAACTTGAGATATCTGGTTTTCCTTAATTAACAGTAATCTTTTGATGTTCTGACTACCTGGTCTTTGTTGCAAAAGCTCCTATATATCCTGGCTCCTCCCTTTCCTCTTGGAGCAGTCTCTGAGAGCTGAGAGGTTGCGTCCTGGGCTTAAGTCCTCAGTTTTGTCTGCCAAATGAAACATAATTCTCAACTTTTAAGTTGTGCATTTTTTTCAGCCAAAACTATGTACATTGTGAAATATGGCAGTCACATATATAATAGTTTGTTTTTAGATACTATTTACAAGTTTATTCTAAAACAGTTATAACTGTTACATAAAGTGATTCCTGTTTTAAATTTGGCAATACTTCATGTACATATGCACATATTTTGTAATCTTCCTGTATTTGTGAGAGGAAGAGCTACGCACTAAGAAATAAAAATCAATGAAAAAATATAAAATAAAAAAAATTAGAGTTCCAAAAATTATTTTGTGCCCAACTGGGTGCTCTGTGCCACAAGCCAAGCAAAACGGTGTTAAAACCAAGGGGCCAAACTGCATCTGCACTTAAAGTAAAGGTTACATTTGTAATCGCTGTCCCACAATATTTTTTATAAACTGGAGTCATTAAATTGTTTTCTAACAAAAACTCAGGGACCTTTTATACAAACAATAAATGGTTTGTTTTCAAAACATGAAGTTTATTTTTGAAGTAAAGGTTTATGTTCCATGAAACCTCTGAACCTGAGAATGCTTTCAGCTCTGGAAAATTCTTGTTGGAGCCTCAAAGTAGCTGCTATAAGCATGGAAGTACCCTCCTGGGTGTGACATTCCCAGCTTGATGACTTGATGGCTTAATTTACTTATATGGTGCTCTTCAAAGTGATTTTGAAGCTTTGGATAGGAAACTGAAACCAGAGTTACTGAGCCACAAATAAGTGAAATTTTTACTCATGAACACTGAATATTGCTACAATCATTTTCAGGGTGAAAAAAAAATGTAACCACTGATATCAAATCAAAACTTCAAATGTAGAAGTTTTACTCTGTGTTTTAAAAAAGCCAATAAATAAACTGAGTTTAGTCCATAGGAAGAACTATTGTCAAATGGTTCAATTAATGTCATGTTGACTATTAACAATTCAAATAATTTGCTTAATTTGAATGAAGATTTCCTAGAATAATACAACCATTGCTTTCTGTACTTAAAAGATAATTGCTGGGGATTCCCTGGTGGTGCAGTGGTTGAGAATCTGCCTGCCAATGCAGGGGACACGGGTTCGGGCCCTGGTTTGGGAAGATCCCTCATGCCGCGGAGCAACTAGGCCCGTGAGTCACAACTACTGAGCCTGCGCATCTGGAGCTTGTGCTCTGCAACAAGAGAGGCTGCGACAGTGAGAGGCCCGCGCACCGCGATGAAGAGTGGCCCCCGCTCTCCGCAACTAGAGAAAGCCCTCGCACAGAAACGAAGACCCAACACAGCCAAAAATAATAAATAAATACATTAAAAAAAAAAAAAAGGTAATTGCTGATTTCTGCATTCAAATGGTATCTGCTCAGTGATCTCCAGAGGCATTCCATCAAAATCACACTGAATCATTCAGGATGACTAAAGAAGAAAACAAAAGAGTTTTGAAGGAAAACACTCACAGATAAAGTAATTATTGCTAATTATGGAGCAGAATGGAGAGTAGACTCCATTCATTCTTCTGTTTTTGGTATTACTTGGCATTATTATTTGAAATAGAAATTGCTTGGGAAAAAGTATCAGAAAGCTGGAGCTTTATCTCTATCTGCCATTTGAGTGTTTTTCTGTAAAATGGGACAAGGGGAGAGTGTTGAGGTCTCTGCCCTTATTTCACTCTCACAAATATTTGTGATCATACAGATGAAACCGCAGAATGTGTCTCAGGGCTCAGTGGAGTTCAGGTTCTTTAAGTCTCAGCACAGAAAGAATTCAATGAGAGGTAAAGTGATAGGTAAGAAATAACTTATTCGTATAGGAGGCTTGTGAAGGATACAAGCAGGCAGGCAAGAGAGTACCACCATGAAAACAAAGGAGGATACAGTTTTATAATCATAGGAAAAGTGGAGAGGAGGAGAAGACCACCTTCTTTCTTATTCTTGAATAGAAGTCAAGCTTCCATCATCATCTCCATCTCCATGTTGAGTGGGGAGTTTTTTTGTCCCTATATGGCCCAACCAGGACTGTCATGGTGCTATTCTAATCAGCAGAAGGGTGGTAACATAAGCTAAAGTAAGGTAAATCATCTCATATTAAACTATAATGTCACCTTTCCCTATATTTCTGCTCTTAGTACATGCAGAAAAAGCTCCTTCTCAAGGATCATTAACTTGCTGATCTCAATGGGCAGGATATAGGTCTCATTCCACCATTATTTTATTGTTTTGGGGCATGTCTCGTGCTTCTATTGTATGGTTTTATTGCTAAGCAAGCTTGCTTGGTTTTGTTGCTAATCAAGCCTGCTTTCTTGAGTGATCATTAAAACTTACAGGGGTCTCCCAAAATTTCCTCTCTATGTATGATCCCCTAGTGGAATTTTTTAACCAGCTATTTGATTATCCTGCCCTATCCCTATCACAGAGATTCCAAATTTCAAGTAATGACTGGCTGTGGATTAGCCAGTATTGGTCTCGTGAAAAGCTCTACCTTAGGATAACAAGTTATGGGTGATATAGACGGTAAGATGTCTGAAGACATTGCTGCAATAGACCATAGATTACTGCCCTGCATAGTCGAGACCCAGAGAACCAGAAGTTATCCTCAAAGAAACCAAGGAGATTTAATGAAAACCAAAAATGGGCTGAACTCATAGCTCTTCCTAGGGGACAATTCCTAAGATCAACTTAAGAAAGTCGTTCACTGTGCAATTAGAGAACTGTTTGAATTTGTTATTTCAGTCTAGGGGAAAACTTCTGAGAAATGGGATCTCAGTTATCTAAATATTTTGAGGGTACCCACCCCCAACAGGGACTCTGGCTGATTTTATGTTTAAAACCTGTATCCCTTCATCTTGTCCATTTCCAACTAAATTGACCAACTTAACTAAAAGCAACTTAGAATATCAATGGCCATTATGGAGAACTTTTGAAATCCCCAATCTTATTTTTTTAAACTGCATTGGACTACAATAGATCACAAATTTCCAGAACAGAGTGGAAGGACTATTTTGATTAGTATTTTGAGATGTCCCACTTTATCAATCAGATTTCTAAAATTGCCTCTCCGCAAAAAAAAGATTTTAAGATTAACTGAGTCAAATAAATAATTTAAAAAAGATGAAGTGGTTCCCAAAGTCTCAGGCTCTTCTCCCTTGTCTTCTTTGTCTTGGACCTTGTCTCCAGTGTCATTATGTCCCTCTCCCTTGGATCCCTATGGACTGATGGCACCATCATTCTCCTCTCCTTCTATAAAGCCTATGCCTCCTTTATACCCTCGGTTCCCCCATACTAATGTTCTCACTGAACGTCCCTTTTTCTCTGAAATTGCCCTCACACCCTTTTCCTCTGAACTTGTCAGAAACTGCCCCTTTAAAATTAAGACTTCTGAGGATCCAGAGGTTAAACCCTTAATTTCTTATATTCCCTGGAGTAAAGTTGAACTGTGAGCCATATTCAAAGATTTCCCAAAGTAACTGAAGATCCTCACAGATTTGCTGAAAATTTTAATATAGTCACTTAAATTGATCAACCTGGTTTCTCTGACTTAAATCAACTAGTTCATATGCTTGTCAGTGAAGGTCAGGCCTAAAACTGAGTACCCCTAAAACTGAGCTCCTCTGTTGAGTTTATGATTAATTTCTCTATCCAAAACACTATTCTCTTTCTTCTCCAACACCTGTTCCTCTCAACATTGAGGAGTGAAAAAAAAAAAAAAAAAAAAAAAGGTGGAAGCATTGAAATCCTTTGTCCCTGTCCTTCGAAGTAAAACTCTTTTGCTTTAGCCTCCCAACCCTCCCCTGAGTCTCAAAAGGCAGGCTTAAGAGTTAATGATTAGGAAATATGAAGATGGAGAAATAAAAAATACTTGGGCTGGGAAACTGGTAACAGCTTAGACTATAGACCAGGCACATAGCAGAGTCTCTAAACTCCCATTTTGCTGAAAGATATAAATAAAAGTCTGACACACATTCTTAAGTTGTGGATGGAATGGGAAACTAATGTCTACTCTAGATTTAGTTAATCTGGCAAACCAGCTCTTTCACAGTCTAGAAGAGTCACCTCCAAGGAAAACCACTGAACTTCTTTATCTTCAACTCCAGCAAATGAAGTCTCCTTAATGAATCCAAAATCTTCCTAGTTTCTATTATTATTGCAAAGAGCCAGGACACTGGAAAAGTAATGGTTACAAATTTAAGCACTTCAGGTGCCTTCAGCTCTCTAACCAGCCTTTCCAACATCCTCCCAGTCCTCGATGATCTGACTCTGAGAACTACAGGAGCTCTTCCCAATCCTCCCTGTAAATAGTCCTAGAGAAGCATTCCTTTAGATTGAGGATGAATGTCTTCCTGTCCTAATAGGCAATAGAGCCACACACTCACTGCTCAACCCCACCCCTATAAAGCAGCCCCTGCCTCAGGGTACTTAAAGAGTTCAAACAGTGGGGTTTCTCAGAAGGTTTCTGTCTCTGAATGTATTCCATTTGTTTAGGCTTTTTGAGAGATACACACCCTTTTCTCCTTAGTTCCTCTGTCAAACTTCTTAGAGATGTATCATGGAAAATTTTTTTTCTCCCAAAAGGGGGAAATAATTCCAGAAATTGACAGTAGTCATCAAAGGAACCAACCAGGTGAATACCAGGTGGTACTAGAGCTAATTCTGGAAACATGATGATTTATTCCTATTGAATAATGTACCCTTTTCTTATGGGCAAAATCTGCAACTGATGTTGACAAAATTCAAGATTCAAATAGACCCCTCAAAACCTCTTCTCAGAATTAATCAATACTGTATAAGTAAAGAAACCCTTCAAGATATGAAGCCAATAATAGAAGATTGCAAGGCTAATGGCCTCATTGTCCCTTGTACTAGGCCCTTGCAGCATTCCCATTTTAGTGGTGAGAAAACCTAAGGGCCAAGGTGAGAGGTTGCTCAGGACCTCCTCCGAGCAATAAACAACATTGTTATCCCTTGACACCCTGTGTTCCTAACTCTCATAATTTACAAACATCCATTCCTACTGGAAGAAGATTATTTACAATAATGTAGTGTTTTCTTTAGTATTCCAGTTGGTAAAGCTAGCCAATACTTTTTGGCCTTCACTTGGGAAGAAAAACAATTCACCTAGACAGTAATGCTTCAGGGTTTTATTGAAAGTCTTTATTTCTCACAAATTATGAAGGCTGATCAGAACAATATAAAGTTCCTAGAGGTCTACCTTGTTGCAATACATGGATGATTTGCTTTTTTACTCTTCTTCCAGGCCTCCTATAGGAAGACAGCAACCACTTGCTAAAGCTTTCAGTGTTCAAGTGACATAAATTTGTCAATGAAAAATTGCAGTTTTCCCAAGCCCTTATTGTAGAACTAGGGCTACACCTAGATCCAGGTAGACTTCATGGTGTCCTAAGTTTCCCAAAACCCAAAACTAAACAACTGAGAGGTTTTCTAGGGCTAATTGGTTATTGCCAAAAATGAATTCTAAATTTCTCTCTCATGGACAACATCTATATATTTTACTCAACAATAACAACTTCAACCAAATTTTATGGGAAGAAAAAGATGCTTAGTTTTCAAGGCCTTAAAGGACAGTTTGATAAACCTTCTTACCCTTGGACATCTCAATTATCTGATTCTCCCTTATATATATATATGAAAAAAGGGGGGAATGCCCTTGGGCTGCTCACCCAAAAGCACGAGGACCACCAAAGACCTATAGGGTATCATAGCTGGCAAAGGAACCCTGTAGCATGAGGATATCCCTTTTGGTTCAGGCTACTGAGAAAAATGTTTTGGGATCCCCTTTAACCATTTTTGTACTCCATGCAGCAGAAGCTCTTCTGAATTCTTATTACATTCAACATTTCTCAGTCAGCCGCCACACCTTCTACATAGTCCTTTTGTTAACTGCTCCTCCCATAACTTTTATGTTGTAATAATCTTAAACCTGCTGCTCTTCTCCCCTCCAGCCCTGACAAAGTCACTTACAATTGTTTAATGTTGATGAACCCCTTCCTGACACCTTGTGATGATCTACAAGAAATTCCACTTGGTAACTCTGATTTCTCATAGTTCACTGATGTTGTCAAACCCAAGTTCACATGCCCGACGCACAGAGAGGCCAAACTAAAACACTGAAGTTTGGAGCAGAGTAAGATTTATTGCAGGGCACTAAGCAAGGAGAATGGGCAGCTCATGCTTAAAAGACTGGAACTCCCTGATAGTCTCTGGAGAACAGTTTTTAAAGACAAATTTTGGGGGGAGAGCTGCAGAATGCATGACTTCCTACTGATTGGTTGGTGGTGAGGTAACAGGGTGGTGTTTCAGGAATCTCAATCATCAACCTTCTGGTTCCAGTCAGTCTGTAATCTAAGTGATTATGTTTAGTCTGAAGTTGTCATCTTCCTCCTGCATGGGGGCCTGTAGAAGAACTCAAAGATCTGTATCTGATTGTTATGTATATCCTTCAAGGAGGAACTAGGACTCTGCTTTATTGCTGCACTATTTTCCTTGACTTATTTTCCTTTTTTCTGCATCCCCTTACTTCCCTAGTTAGTAACTGAATCTGTCCTTTGGAACTCAGGGAAGGTCTAGGAGGCTGAAGCCTTTTTCTACAAACAAGAAATGGGGGGTATGGAAAGGCTTTTGTAACTGTGCAGGCCCTTCAGGGTCCTACTTGCTTTCAATCCTCCCTTTCCTTTGATATTCCTCAATCTTTAGAGGAACAGGTGTGGGAAAAGAAAGGGAATCAAGTTTTGGATAGAGAAGTTAATCATAAATTCAGCAGAGCCACTTGGCTTTAGGGGGACGTGGTTTTACGGATGATTCTTAGTTAAAAGGTTTTCAGTGGCAAATGTTGTGCTCTTGTATGCTATTGCAACTCTATTTATTTATTTATTTATTTATTTATTTATTTATTTATTTATTTTAATTTTTATTTCATATTGGAGTATAGTTGATTAACAATGTTGTGTTAGTTTTGAGTGAACAGCAAAGTGATTCAGTTATACGTGTACATGTATCTATTCTTTTTCAAATTATTTTCCCATTTCAGTTACTAGAGAATACTGACCAGTTTCCTGTGCTATACAGTAGGTCCTTGTTGGTTATCTATTTTAAGTATAGCAGTGCATACATGTCAATCCCAATCTATCCCTCCCCCTACTCTTCTCCCTGGTAACCATAAGTTTGTTCTCTAAGTCTGTGAGTCTGTTTCTTTTTCATAAATAAGTTCATTTGTATCATTTTTTTTTTAGATTTCACATATAAGTGATATTATATGATATTTGTCTTTCTCTGATTTCACTTAGTATGATAATCTCCAGGCTCATCCATGTAGCTGCAAATGACATTATTTCATTCTTTTTAGTAGCTGAGTAATATTCCATTGTATATATTTACCACATCTTCTTTATCCATTCATCTGTTGATGGACATTTAGGTTGCTTCCATGTCTTGGCTATTGTAAATAGTGCTTCAATGAATACTGGCGTGCATGTATCCTTTCTAATCATGTTTTTCTCTGGATATATGCTCAGGAGCAGGATTGCTGGATCATATGGTAGCTCTAATTTTAGTGTTTTAAGGAACCACCATACTGTTCTTCATAGTGGCTGTACCAATTTGCATTCCCATCAACAATGTAGGAGGGTTCCCTTTTCTCCACACCCTATCCAGCATTTATTGTTTGTAGATTTTTTGATGATGACCATTCTAACTGGTGTGAGGTGATACATCTCATTGTAGTTTTGATTTGCATTTCTCTAATAATTATACTGCAACTCGTTTTGATGCAGAATCTTTACTTATAACTACTTTAGCCCATCAGGCTGAATTGTATGTTCTTACATGGGCTTGTACTTTAGCCAAGGACAAAACTGCCAATATTTATACTGATAGTAGATATGCTTTCAGAGTAGCTTGTGATTTTGGAATTGTGTGGAAGCAGCATGGTTTCCTTATTTACAGAAGAAATGAAATGTAAAATGACCCCATGTTCAGGAATTATTAGATCCAATCCTTGTTCCTTCTGCTTTAGCTATTATTAAGACTCTGGGACAATCTAAACTTGACTCTCTGGCACCTATGGGAAATCACCTTGCTGATAATTCTGCAAGGAATGCTGTCCTTAAGGGGACCAACAGAAGCCAAAGTCTGTCATGGTCCAAAGGATTATTTCCCCAAAATAATAATTTTGAGAAACTGGCTAGAGAAGCTTAACAATTGGCCTCAGACAAGGAAAAACAAGATTGGAAATTCATTTATTTTTCATTTGATAAAAAAAGAAAACTCTGATTTGGACAAAATAACAACCGAGTTTTACTGAAGATTCTAAAATTTGTAGTCCTCACCACTGTACAAACATTATGACATTGGTCCACTGATAAAATGATAGCACTCATGAATCAAAATGGGGGGGCAGGGGACACTAACAAGGTTGCAGAAAGTGCCTACTTCACTAAACCCACTTGTCTGAAGTACCAACTGGGGAAACTTGTTTGTACTGCCCCCAGACATTTTTAACTGCCTAATGGATCGTTGGAGGCCTGGCAGTTGGATTTCATACAACTTCCTTCATCTCATGGATATAAATGTTTTATTCATGGTCTGTGTGTTTTCACACAGCACTGAAGCCTTCCTTTGCAGACTAACTACTGCCTTTTCTGTGCTTAAAGTCCTTTTGGAAAAAATAATCCCGACCTGGGGAACTCCTCTCAAACTTCATAGTTTCTAGTATCTTTAAAAATTTAAGAGAAAATAATCTTGATGTTTTAAAATAATGTGAAAATATTTTTTTATATATAGTAAACAGTATTGAGCCAAAAGACATCTTTTGGGCAAAAAGCTTGAATCCTTCTTTATCCTTTAACATTTTTAAGTGTAAGAAAATAAAACAACAATAACAACAACAACAAAATAGCACAAATTAGATTAAGGTGTGATCATCTGTTTATACTTTGAATGTTCCAGGACTCTCTAAGCATGGCTCCACATATGAAAACTAACTATATATTTGACTCCATCAAATTTTTTAAACTTTTACATATTAAACTCAGTTAAAATACGTTGTTAAAAAAAAGGAAAGGAAACAACAGACCCAAAATGAAGTCATTTGCCCCCACAATAGCAAACCAAGACTTAATTGCAGTTTCAATCTCTACTAGGCATGTGACCTTTAAGCAGACCATCTGAAATTTCCTGATTAGCACTAGTGAGGCAATCTGTATAATAACACCCCCGCTGTTCCCTTTCCTCCAAAAGAAGATGACCTGGCCTTTGAAGGCTTCTTTCTTTTCTTTTGCTAATAACCTCTTTGCTCCACCTTCCTTTTATGAAAACCTTCCATCTTGTACAACTCCTCGGAGTATGTAGCTACTTGCTAGGTGACATGCTTCCCAATTCATGAATTGCTTAATAGAGCCAATTAGATCTTCAAATTTACTCAGTTGAATTTTATTTTTTAACAGTATTAAAAAGTTCATAAAAAACTTGTAAAATGCATTTGCATGAAGGTCAGTATATTTGTATATTTTAAAAAGAATGGACAACTGAGAACAAAAGAAGCAAGGTGGAGGTGTCTAGCCTTATCATATATTACATTACACTCTAAAACTTATAAAATTAGTATTAGCACATACTCAGAAAAACCAGTGGAAGAGAACAGAACATCTGGAAATAGATCTAATTACATATGCAAATTTACTAAATTATAAAGATGTCATCTCAAATTAGTGATGGAAAGAAACTTCTCACTAAACAGGAACATGATAAAAAGATAAAATTGCATCTGGTCAGTACACACTATATTACTATAAATTCCAAATGGATTAGACATTTAAATGTAACAAATGATACCATACAAGTTTTTATTATAAGAAATATGGAAGAATTCCTCTATAAGCTGGAGTGAGGAAAGTTTTCCTAACCATTATTCTAAATCCAGGAGAACAAAAGGAAAAATGTGGATAAATATGACCACAAAAATTTGAAAAGAAAATTTGGCATGGTATTATATATATATAGTTATAGTTACAGTTATAATTTTATAAATATAATACAATATTTATAAAATATAATCAGAATTCAAAGATTATGTACTAAGAAAGATATTTCAATTTATATTAGATTCAAAGTTTTATATTCCTAAAATTCAAAGAACTTCTACAGAAAAAGAAGAAAAAAACAATGAATTTTTTAGAAAAGGTAAGTTAGAAATATGGAGAGATAAATCACAGAAAACGAAATGCAAATAGCTATTAACCACATGATAAAATGATCACCCTGGCACATAATAAGAGAAATGCAAAGTAAAATTACAGAGGAATAACATTTTTCATCTATTAAATGGGCAAAAATTCAAAAATTTGACAATATGCTCTACTGGCAAGGCTATGGGGAAATGGGCACTCTTATAATTGCTGGCAGAGATGCAAAGTGGTACAACCTCTAGAAGGGGAATTTGGCAATATCCAGCAAAATTACATATGCAATTATTCTTTGATTAGTGATTTTACTTCTAGGAGGCCATTCCAATGACATGTTAAAAAATGAAAAAGATGTACTGTTTGTAATAGCAAAAGACTGGAAGCAACCCTAACATCCAATAAAAGGCTGATTGAATAAGGTATAACCCAAAAACTAAATGACATACTACACAACTGTAAAAAGAAACAGGTATTTAGTGATATATTTTGATGGAATGATCTCTAAGCTATTTTTAAATGAAAAAAAAAGTAGAGAAAAATGTTATGATATACTGTTTTTTTTTCCAAGAATACAGAAACCTGAGTATATTTATGTACTTGATTATATGTATTTAAGTGGAAGTATAACATATAATTGTTAAAATATTTTCCTATAAAGGGAGGGAAGAAGGAGAATGGAAGAGACAGGAAGAGAAGGTAATAGTTTATGTAATTATAAAACAAAAAAATACTGAGAAAAAAAATGCTTAAATATCAAAAGTCAAAGTAAAAAAAACAAACCAAAAAAACCTAAGTATGTTATCTTGTTTGGGGAATGAGCAGAGAGAAACTATTCCAAATCACTTTTAAAACAAGCATTTTGACTATATGTTATTGTGGGGTATTTCAAGGATAAAAAGAACTGGGGAAACAAAAAGCTTTGTATCGTGTTTTGCTGTTCTTGTTATTTTGCTGGCTTTGTTATTCAAATGTAACGTGGAATATATATGAACTGAAAATATCAGTATGAACTCAAGATGTATTTTATCTGTAAGAAATTATTCACCAACCTTGTCTGGTGAAAAGGTCTAGAATCAATGGCACCTCTAATGCCCAGATCGAGGTCTCCATATACCATTTCCCATTGAAAGTGGAAACTGTGGCCACTTCAGAGAAATTGTGGAATCCAAGTCTGGGGGCAATAAATGTACAAGATAAAACTGGAAAGTATATCGATTTTCTCACCTGTAAATTGGGAATGAATAAAAATCCCTTTCCCATAGAGTCACGAGAATTAATTGAGTAAAGTATTCCCAACATTTTAAACAAATACAACAGTTCCAGGCCCAAGAGGGCACAATATAGTGTTCCCCACAAAATTTCACAGAAAAAGAGCTGGAAGGCTATAAATGAAATTGCTCTAGGTGTTAAGATTATATTTAATATTACTTTTTCATGATTAGTTTTCTGTAATTTTCTAAATGTTCTACAATTAACATATAAATGATACATTTAATGATGATGTTAATATAAAAAATGAGAGAGACAACCACTTTCACAAGAATATATCAGTTACATGTATTTTCAATATCTTTGCAAGATAGAAGTAGTGTGAAAGTGTGTGTGTTTTAAAATCAAAATGGGTTTAAATGTCAGTTCAAACTGTTGGCTTGCAAAGTGGTGTTAGGCAGGTCATATACCTTCTTGGGGAGTCATAAATGTTTTTGAATGAATGAAGATTATTTTTTCTTTAAATGGTAATAGTATATCAACATCATAGAAATACTGTCAACAGTATATGAGATAAATAACCCAGTAGAGTTCTGAGCACATAGTAGAACTTAAATAGAAAGCAACTATTTAAAAACTGTTCTTTATAACTTTAAAAGCACTTTTTTTTTTAACTTTTGCCTATCATTTAAAAAATCCCATAGTGCTAATGAGCTTATAATTAAATTCCCATCCTCCCAATCCCTGCAGTCCCACCCCCTGCAGTGCTTGTCCCTGCTTGCTCTCTCTTATCTGCCAGCAGCCTCTCTTTCATGGCAAAATGCCAGCCGCAGTTCTGTCTTCAGCACAGTATCTTTCTGATTTACCACAGCTGTTAAGATAAAAGGGAATCAAATTTTGCTTATTTTTTTCTCAGGAGAGTGTGTTTTTCATTTTGTGTTTGATCTTTTTTAATTTTTTTTAAAGACAATTTTATTTATTTTTGGCTGTGTTGGGTCTTCGTTGCCACACGTGGGCTTTCTCTAGCTGCGGCGAGCAGGGGCTACTCTTCGTTGCGGTGCAGGGGCTACTCATTGCGGTGGCTTCTCTTGTTGTGGAGCATGGGCTCTAGGCGCGAGGGCTTCAGTAGTTGTGATGCACAGGCTCAGTTGCTCCGCGGCATGTGGGATCTTCCCGGACCAGGGATGGAACCTGTGTCCCCTGCACTGGCAGGTGGATTCTTATCCACTGAGCCACCAGGGAAGTCCCTGTGTTTGATTTTAAACACACTTTAAAAGCACTTTTTGAATGTGACAAATTTTGCCAAATTAAAGGCTATAATAATTCATTAAAACTACTATTTAGCATTTATACCCTTATACTTTTAGGTTTCCTCAATTTTAACAACATAACTTTTCAAAGTGCATCTTGTTATTTTGGGTTCTTTTCCCCTTGAGGAAATGAACTCGTGAAGCTAGAATAAAGGCCAAATCTTCTGCTATTACCTGTATCTTTACAATCACACTGCTTATAAAAGAAGGCAACAGCATTAAAAGCAATTGCAGCAGTGAGATTGCTCTTTTTACCCTTCACAAAATAATCACTACTTAAATGCTGCACGTTTTTTAAAACAATTTTTCAAATGAACTGTCCTTGAAATATTTGTCTTTTTCAAAAGTGTTTGTCCTCATCACATTTGCAAACTCTTCTTCTATAGTACCTGCCATTTAAATGTGTTATTGTTCATCAGGGACTAATTTTGGCCCAGTTATGTGAGACTGCTAGTGCTCTGGATTTTCTGTTTGATTGTAGCACGATGGGAAATTAAACTGGAAAGGATCCAGGGTCTAAAACTTTTCCTTTTATAGCATATTTCCCTCTTTTTTAAAATTTCCTAATACCTATCAGCTAATGCCCCATCCTTTCAGCTAATAGAGCTGCTAATATGGTGGGGAAGAAATGACTGAGTGATTTAATTGCAAAGGAAAAAAAAAAAAGTACATTTACTGGTACCAGTACATGACTCAGAATTAAGAGAAGGTAAAACACACACGCACACACACAAACACACACACACACAAATTTTAATAATACAGGATTCTCTTCAGCATACTTTCACATGAGGACTGGTCATGAAGCAAAGGTTATCATATTGATCCTGAAATGAATGAGCTGTTTAATGTTGAGAATGTCATGTTAAGACTCTGGTTCTTCATTTTGTAGGCCATTAAACAAGTTGCAGACAGATTATTTGGTTTCTTTATTTCATCTGGAGTTACTAATGAGATACATGTGGAGATTAAGAGGAAACCCCTGGGTAAAGGGCAGATTTTATAGTTCTGGAGTAGACAGATGCTATATTTCACCCTGAAACAGAGATGTGAAGTCTAATGCAGATAGAAAACAAAAGAGTGCTTCTCTCTACATTCTTGTTTTGTTTCCCTTCCCACCTCTCCATTAATTAATATGCTTAACCTTGAACCAACACTACACGGTCTTGCTTACTGTGGCTTCATATTACGTTTTGGATTAGGGGAATATAAATACTCCAACTTGTCTTTACTTTTCCAAAATTGTTTTGACTAATGTAGGTGGTTTGTATGTCCACATAAATATTAGGGTTAATTTGTAAATTTTGATAGTGATTGTGCTGAAATTGTAGATCAATTTGGGGAGAATTGTCATCTTAACAATATTGATTCTTCCAACCAATGAACATGGAACATCGCTCCATTCATTTATATCTTTAATTTTGCTCAGTAATGTTTTGTAGCTTTTGGTGTTTAAGTTCTGTTCTTCTTTTATTAAATTTATTACTAAGTATTTTATTTTGCGTCCCCCGCATTAGCAGGCAGACTCTCAACCACTGCGCCACCAGGGAAGCCCTGATGCTGTTTTAAATGGAAATTTTTTCTTAATTTTATTTTCAAATTGTGTGTTGCCAGTTTTTTGAAATGCAATTAAGTTTTATATATTGATCTTGTATACTGCAACCTTGATAAATGAGTTTATTGGAACTAGTAGGGTCCTTCCTTTCTTTCTATCTATCTTTCTTTCTTTCTTTCGATTCCTTGGGGTTATCTATTAATAGATATGGGATCATGTCATCTATGAATACAGACAATTTTTCTTCTTCAGATCCAATATGGATGTCATGATTTATTTTTCTTTGATTACACTGTCTAGAACCTCCAGTACAATATTGAAAAGAAATGGTAAGAGCTGACATCCTCAAATTGAACACCCTGCCCCTGTCCCCAGTCCCTATTGGGCAAAGAACATCCTTGGCAGGGATGTCAGTTGAGTGTCCCATTTCCTCATTTCTGTAATATTTTTTGTATATGTTTGCATGGCAATGATCCATCTGTTGGGTGTAAATTTTGAACATGGAGATTATATTCAAAAGTGTCTAAAGGATTAAAAATATAGATGACACTGGAATATTATTCATTTTTAGAGAAAATCTGAAATCATTGAGAAAGAGAAAGAGAGAGAAAAAATGAAGATAGGGGAGGAGGGGGGAAAAAGAAGGAGAGAGAAAGATGTCCTCAAATAAGACAGCTATTTCAAAGCAGAAATTCACTTTCTCTACTCATATGACTTTAGAAACTTAACTTATCTCATCTACAAAATGGGGATAATTTAAGTAATGGTCTCATAGGCAAAGTTAAAAGATTATTAATAAGATTAATAAAATGCTTGGCCCAGGCATGGTACTTGGTGATTCCCTACATGATCATTAATAATTACTATTATTCAGCCAACACATTACCTATTCCTCTTCAAAAAGCAATGCTAAAAATTGGCTGTAAATATTTATTCTTAGGCTTGGAAACATGAGAAAGAAAATCCCCATTGAATTTAAATTGAATTTCACTCATATTTACTTCAAATTTCTATGGGTCAGAGTCATATTAGTTTTTTTTTTTTTTTTTTATTTTGTTTTCTTTGTTTTCTGTTTGTTTTTAATGAGGCATAATTGACATATACCATTATACTAGTTTCAGGTAGACAATATAATGATTAAATATTTTTATATATTGCAAAATTATCACCACGATCATTCTAGTTAATATCCATCTCTATACGTAGTTACGCATTTTTTTCTCATGATGAAATTTCAAGATTTACTCTCTTACAAACTTTCAAATATGTTATACAATATTATTAACTACAGACACCATGCTATACATTACAAACTCATGACTTATTTATAACAGGAAATTTGTACATTTTAACCCTCTTTACCCATTTTGTTCACTTCCCACTCTTCATCTCCGGTGACAACTAATCTATTCTCTGTATCTACGAGCTTTTTGCTTTTTGTTGTTGTTGTTGTTGTTTAGATTCCATATGTAAGTGAGACCATACAGATTTTGTCTTTCTCTGTCTGACTTACTTTATTTAGCATAATGCCCTCAGTTTCCATCAATGTTGTCCCAAACGTCAAGATTGCATTATATATATTTATATGTGTGTGTGTGTGTGTGTATTACATTTAATAAATGTATATACATATGTAAAATATTTTCTTTATTTGTTCATTTGTTGGTGGACCCTTACTTTCTTTCCAGGTCTTATCTATTTTAAATACTGCTGTAATGAACATGGGGTGAATAAATTTACTTGAATTAGTGTTTTTATTTTCTTCTGATAAATACCTAGAAGTGGAATTTCAGGATCATATAGTAGTTCTATTTTTAAATTTTAAAGGACTCTCCATACTGTTTTCCATAGTGGTTGCATCAATTGACATTGCCACCAACAGTGCACAAGCATTCCTTTTTCTCTACATTTTTGACAACTCTTGTTATTTCTTGTCTTTTTAATAATAGCCATTCTAACAGTTGTGAAATGGTATCTCATTGTGTTTTGATTGGCATTTCCCTGGTGATTAGTAATGTTGAGTACTTTTCTTTTCATGTACTTATTGGCCATATGTATTTCCTTTTTTGAAAGATGTCTTTTCAGGAGGTTCTCTGCCTGTTTTTTTTGTTTTTTTTTTTTTTTGGCTGTGCTGGGTCTTCTTTGCTGTGTCTGGGCTCTTCATTGCAGTGTGTGGGCTTCTCTAGTTGCGGTGCACGGGCTTCTCTAGTTGAGGTGCACGGGCTTCTCTAGTTGAGGTGCGTAGGCTTCTCTAGTTGTGGTGCAAGGGCTCTAGAGTGTATGGACTTTGTAGTTGAGGCATGTGGGCTTAGTTGCAGTATGTGGGATCTTAGTTCCTTGACAGGGATTGAACCTGGGACCCCTGCATTGGGAGCACAGAGTCTTAACCACTGGACCACCAGAAAAGTCTCTCTCTGCCTATTTTTTAATCAGATTATTATTATTATTATTGTTATTAAGATGTATGAGTTCTTTAACATTTGGATATTAACCCTTTATCAGCTATATGATTTGCACATATTTCCTCCTATTCACTGGTTGCTTTTTAATTTTGTTGATGGTTTCATTTGCTGTGCAGAAACACCTTTTATTTTTATGTAGTCCCACTTGTTCATTTTTACTCTTGTTGCCTTTTCTCTTGGTGTTAAATCCAAAAAGATCATCACCATGACCTATGTCAAGGATCTTACTGGCTATGTTTTCTTCTAAGAGTTTAATGTTTCAGGCCTTACATTCAAGTTTTTAATCCATTTTCAGTTAATTTTTGTGTATGCTATAAGGTAGTGCTCCATTCTTTTGCATGTGGCTGTCCAGTTGCTCCAACACCATTTATTGGAGAGACTATCCTTTCTCTATTATATATTCTTAGCTCTTTGTCATAAATAATTGACCATAAATGTGAGGGTTTGTTTCTGGGCTCTATTCTGTTCCATTGATCTATGTGTGTATTTTATAACAATAGCATAATATTGATTACTACAGATTTATAATACAGCTTGAAATCTGAAAGTATGATGCCCCCAGCTTTGTTCTTCTTTATCAAGATTGCTTTGGCTGATCACGGTCTTTTGTGGTTCCATATAAATTTTAGGATTATTTGTTCTAGTTCTGTGAAAAAATGCCTTTGGAAGTTTTATAGGGATTGCATTGAATCTGTTGATTGTTTTGGGTAATATGGACATTTTGACAATATTATTTCTTTCAATTTTGAACATGGAACATCTTTTCTTTTTTTATTAATTTTTATTGGAGTATAGTTGCTTTATAATGTTAGCTTCTGCTGTACAGCAAAGTGAATCAGCAATACATATACATATACATATACATATACATATACATATACATATACATATACATCCCCTCTTTTTTGGATTTCCTTCCTATTTAGGTCACCACAGAAGAACATCTTTTCATTTATTAGTGTTTTCTTCAGTTATTTTCATTGATGTATTATAGTTTTAAATATACAGATCTTTCACCTCTTTGGTTAAATTTACTCCTAGGAATATTGTTTTTTGGGTAAAATTGTAGACAGGATTGTTTTCTTAATTTCTCTTTCTGATAGTTCATTATTAGTGTATAGAAACATAACAGATTTTTGTATATTGATTTTTTATCCTACAACATTACTGTATTTGTTTAGTAGTTCTAACAGGTTTTTAGTGGTGTCTCTAGGGTTTTCTACGGATAGTATCATGTTATCTGAGAATAGTGACATTTTTATTTCTTCCTTTCCAATTTGGATTCCTTTTACTTCACTTATATTAACTTCAAATTTCTATGGGAAAAATCATATTGTTTTTATTCTGAGAAATGCACTTTAGCTACATTAACTCTAGGAACAGAATGCGAGTTCTGACTTTCTAAGAGTTAGTAGAATCAAGTTTATATTTTTACAAATAATGAATATATTTAAGTGACACTTTTCCTAAAACCACCAAATAAATCTATTCTTAATTTGTCATTAGTGTGTGATATTTAGAAAAAAATTTGTTAATTATTTTAAAATGAAATTTCTTCACAATATATTTTTCTGAGAAGAAATGTAATAATAGTGATTGGATCTTCCTAGTCTAATTAGAATATGACAAGAAAAAAAGAAAAATCAAAAACAAATTATGAGGTAAAGAAGTTCATAGAACAATAGTTATGGAAAGTGCTAGAATATATAAAAGAATAATACATGTAAATTTGGCTAAAATATACTACCTCATAATAAAAAAAATAAGTATCTCTATGAAACAGAAGAAGAACTAGTATACTCTCTGATCTGGTGAAAAATCACAGGGTACAATGAAAAAAATACAGTCAACAAATTATCTCAAAAATGTCACTGATCTCAGATGTTTTTTAGGGGAATTTCTTTCAAAATTTATAGATAATTTCCATTTGATATGAGTTGTTCCAGAATACAAATGGTGAGACATTCCAGACACTCTTTATAATGTAACAACTTTTAGTAGCAATACCTAATAATGGTCACCCTTTTCTAAACATACACATCCCACATAAGGTAAATGATAATCAGGATTTAGATGAAATAACCAAATCAGATAGCTCCTCAGGGTCCAAATTGGGTCTTATTTTTAGATTTTTATGAACTTAGCCCCATGATTTTCACTAAATCCTCAAACACCTCCACTGAATATCTATACTTTTGTAACTTGAATAAAGAAAAGATTGTGAACAACAGCAACAAAATACCTGAAATGTATGAACATGGTTGAGGATGAGAAGGCAACAGACTATTTTCAGTATTTCACAGGGTATATATAGATCTTACTTCCAGAATTATAGTAATGGTTACCATGTGGGTAGATTAGATAGATATTCTGTCATTTTGGGAATGGGACCAATGAACTAGTAGAAGAGTGGGACTCATATATTGGAGGGCCACAGCAATCAAATTGAAAATATTTAGTAAGTGATGGAATTTGATCATTGATAATAAAATTAGTTGACCTATAAGCAGCAATGGATAAGTAGCAGTATTGGGAACTAATTTCTAGGGTTATTAGCTTTTTAAAAATGGAAATCTTTAGAAAGTCCAACTTCTGAAGCCAGAGGAATGTAATTTCAGGAAATATGTCAGAGTGGACAAAATCCTTGCTTAGCAGAGATCTTTCCTGAGTGACTCTCAAATAAACCTATTTAGATGACTACCGAATCCTTGTGCATGTTAAGACTGCCTTGCTTTGGCATTTATATGACAGAGTAAATTTTCTGACTCCTCATTCAGTTCTATTTATGACACTACATGAGGCCATTTTTGATGTTTCTTATGACAATCTGAATAGCCTATGAGGTAAAAGTGATTAACTATAAAGCCCATCTTTAATCACTCAGGTGATAAAAGATAAATTGAAGACTGATAGAACAATTGGAAAATATTGGAGACATAAAAAGTAGCAGATCTGAAAATTTCTTAAATCCAGTTATTTCATCCATTACCATATGAAAACACTTAGCACAAACTGAAACTTGGTAGTTATTGCTTCATCCTGTCAAGAGGTTTGTGTAAATAACACACTGGGAAGAAGTTATTAATTATTTCCCTTCTTCCAACTTTATGAATACACTTTAGTAAAGCATTTTTTCTTCCTTTCATTATGCATAAATAGACACACATAAAAATTATGCTCTAGTAATCACAATTTGTTTTTACATCTTATTATACACTTTCCATAGTCTAATGCTTTGAAAAATGAATGTATAAATATTTTTATGATTCAGTGTGAAGCCATTAAGGTGTTAAAATATTTGAAAGTATAGTCCTCAGAAGGGCAGTCTGAATTTTTTATTGCTTTAAAAGTCACAATACAAAACAGCATGTCACTGAAAATGATCAAAAGGCAACAAATAACAGATTTTTAAAATACCAGTGATTTGTACCTAGCAGTAGATGTTTATTTTACCTAAATGGGTAAAATTGGCTTTAATTCAAAACAAAACAAAAACCAGCTTACTTGTTCCTTCCCTCTTATTTAAGTCTGGCTCTTTTAAAAACAAATTGATTCACAGTGCTAACTAAAGTTTAGATCATCTAAGGATATATGGTATATGATAAGATATTAAATGTCAGAAGAGATGATTATTGGGAAGACTTCTTTCTGTATTAGTATATATATTTTAAATTTCCATTATTTAATTAGAAGTCTCCACTATTTCATTAGATTCTACCATCCCTTTTAATCATTTTATCTTCTGTATATTTTTGATGTTAGTCTTGCATCAAATTAATTCAATTGTGATTGAAACAGGCAAAAACTAATCATCAGAAAGTGTTTTAAATTAACAAAATATTTTCACCCTTTTGATAAATCCAAAATAGTTTAGAAATCCCAGATTAAATTATTGGGAAGTCATGCCTTTTCTACCAACTTGATATTCATCACTATCTATATAATGGACTACCAGAAAGAGGAAATATTAAGATAAGGTAGATTTGAATTTTATACATTTCTTAACTTCTTGGGGACTCAGTTTTCTTTCCTCCAAAAAGAAGTTACTAGACAAATGAACCTGTGAAATGGGGATAATAATTTCTGATTTCAACATCATACAGGTTTAAACTAATGATTTACATCCATGGACACTGGAAAAATATAATAATTTAAAACATACAGCAGAGTTCAACTATATCAACAACAAAAGAATATATGTGTATCTGTGTGGGGGCTGATTTTCAGGATTAGAAGTAAAGGAAGATCTCAAAGTCAGAGTGGGAAGCTCTTTCTGATGATGCTGTGGACAACTGGATACCACATACAGGTTCTGTGAACAGGAGTGGAAATATAATTAATCAGCAGGAAACTGAAGCTCAAATAAAGCCAAATTCTTTAAGGGGGATGAGAAAAGCTCTCAGAAAACTAGGAACAGGAATTAAATGTCTCAATCTGATAAAAAGCATCTACAAAATCCTACAATTTATATCATACTTAATGGTAAAAGACTGAATGTTTTTCTCTAAGATGAAGCACACACCTCTCATCAATTTTTATACAGTAACATGCCATGTTCATAGTGCAATAAGACATGAAAAAATATAATATGCATACAGTTTGTAAAAGAAAAAATAAAGCTATATTCACAATACAATACAATATAGAAAAATCTCAAAAAATCTACAAGAAAACTATTAGAACTAATATTTGTGTTTAGCAAAGTTTTAGAATGTTAGGTTTATATGAAAAACCGAAGTGTCTCCATATATGACAAACAATGAACAATAAGAAACTGAAATTAAAAATTAGTACCATTTAAAATAACATATAAAATATATTTACATATTAAATCTAACAAAATATACACTAAATCAGTACTCTGAAACCTATGACACACTTATGAAATTAAAGATTATCTCAATTAATGGGGAGATACACCATGTTCATGGGTTTGAAAAATCAATATTATTAAGATGTCAGTACTCCCTAAGTTGATCTATTGATTTAGCACAATTCCAGTCAAAATCTCAGAATGATTTTTTACAGAAATCATGAAGCTGATTCTAAAATTAATGTGGAAATATATGAGAATAGTCTAAATGATTCTGAAAAATAAGTGCAGAGATAGAAGACTTACACTTCCTAAATTTAAGACTGACTCTAAACACAATAATCAAGACACTGTGGTATTGGCTAAAGGAGAGATACATAGATCAATGAAACAAAAATCTAGAAATAAACCCACACATAAATAATTAATTGATTTCCATATTGGTACAAAGAAAATCCAATGAAGAAAATAATAGTCTTTTCCACAAATGATGAAGGAACAGTTGAATACCCAGATGAAAAACAAAAATTTTAATGCTCACCTTATATAAAAACAACTCAAAATGGATCATGGACCTAAAACAAACCAAAAAACAAAACAAAACAAAACCTTAATGCTATAAAACTTCTAGAAGAAACATAAGGGGAAAATCATTGAAACCTTGAGTTAAATAAATATTTCTTATATATAACAACAAAAACACAATCCATAATAGAAAAAAATATGGAATTGAACTTTATCCAAATTGTAAACTTTTGCTCTTCAAAAGGTAATGTTATGAGAATAAAGTGATAAGACATGAACTGAGAGAAAATAGTTTCAAAATTTATATGTGATAAGGGATTTGTAGTTAAAAATATAAAGAACTCTAAAACTTGATAAGAAAATATTCAAAACAGTAAATAATGGCAAAATATTTGACCAAACGGTTCAGCAGAGAAAATATTCAGATGACAAATAAGCACATAAAAAGATGCTGAGCATCATTTGTCATTAGGGAAATGCAAAAACCATGAGATGTTATTATACATTTTTTATAAGGAATAATAAAAACCAAATCAAAACAAAACAAATTAACAAGCAAAGAAACAACAAAACAGAAGAAGCAAATCACAAAAAACCTATCACACCAAGTACTATTAGGTATGCAGAAGAACCAGAATTCTCAATGATTTTTGATGGGAATATCACAGTTTACAACATCAGATAAAGTTAAATATGAACCTATTACCCTACAAGTTAGGCTTGGGATTAGTCCAAACAAGAAAATAAATATATTTTCAAAGATTTGGGGGAAATAAGTTGTATCCTATAATTTTATATCTGGTTCACTATCTCTTAAAGATAGGAACCAGAAAGGTGAAAGGTTGAAATAGAGGGGACTTCCCTGGTGGTCCAGTGATAAAGAATCCACCTTTCAATGCAGGGGACACGGGTTTGAGCCCTGGTGGGGGAACTAGGTTCCCACATGCTGTGGGACAGCTAAGCCCACGAGCCACAACTACTGAGCTTGCATGCCTCACCTAGAGAGCCTAGGTACCACAAACTACAGAGTCCACCCACTCTAGAACCCATGTGCCACAACTACAGAGCCCATGTGCCCTGGACCCTGAGCGCCACAACTAGAGAAGAGAAAACCCGCATGCCACAGCTAAAGAGATGCCCGCGTGCTGCCACAAAGAGCCTATGTGCTGCAACAAAAGATCCTGCATGCCTCAAGGAAAATCCCGCGTGCCTCAACCAAAAAAAAAAAAAAAAAATTCAAATAGAGAATTTCAGACAGAGAGAAAACAAGAGAATAAGTAGAAGACAAGAAAGAAAGAAATTCAGTAGGAAACTATGCAACAATCCCTCACCTTCCTCCCATATCCAGAAGCAAAATTAAAATCCCATATGCTATCAATATGAGCAAGGAAACAAGGAGCTGAAAGTGTGTTAAGGACATTTACTGTTTAGGGAAATATTACAGATATTTAAAAATGGATCATGGAAAAATAAATGTAAGTATGATTGTTAGGGAAACATCAGACAAACAGTTTAAATGAATACTTTTCAGTCAAGCAACTGTAATGCATTCCATCAAACTGAAGGCAGTAAAGAAGGAAAAAAGGGGAGGAACAAATAAAAATTTGCAAAATGTAAAGCATGAGCTAAAAAAGCAGATATATTCCAATATAACAATAATCATAGGAGATTAAATGGATTAAATTTAACAATCAAAATGGAGATACTCTCAGGCTGAACAATTACATGAGATTCAATACTTTGCAGTTTAAAAAACAGACTTTAAATAAAATGATTTCAAAAATTTCAAAAAAAGGGAGCTTAGATAACAAATTTAATTTCAGAGCAAAATAAAATTTAAGATGAGAAGCACTATAAGAAATAAAGAATACTTTTATGTTCTGATAAAAATGATGAAGACAGCATTGCAATAGTCCACATATATGCATCTAACAGGATCCCTTCAAAATGCAGGAAAATGTAACTATCAAAGGTATGGAAAAAATAAACAAATCAATGCTTGTGATGGATTTTTAATCATTGTCAGAAAAAATGATCTAGCAAAAACAAGAAAGATGTAGTGTGTGTGTTTGTGTGTATGTATAAAACAATAAGGTCTTATCAGTGGAGAAAGAGAGAGAAAAATAGATGATAACATGGTAGGTATATGATAGATAGATAGATAGATAGATAGATAGATAGATAGATAGATAGATAGATAGATAGATAGATAGATGATAGATAGATAGATAGATAGATTGATAGATGATAGATAGATAGATAGATAGATAGATAGATAGATAGATAGATAGATGACAGCTACCTGTAACATGAGATAGAGAAAGCATTATCTTTTTGAACCATATAGATCATTTGTAGAAGTCATCTATATAGGAGGCAAAAAAGAAAGTGTCAGAAAGGAAATAAATATCAGAGTGTACTCAGAACCACAAATGAGTTCTTTTTATTTAAAATGTATGGACATGGCCTCCTTTGTTGAGAGTATTCTAAGAGTTATAGCATATATACAACTTTTATAACAAATATTGGCATAAATAATAAAACGTGTATATTTGGGGAGTCAAAGACTTTCATAAATCTATTTTTAGATAACAAGGTGAGGGGATGTGGTTATCCATTGATCAGGGGCAGTGGAGCCAGCCACCTGATAGTGCCCTCGTTCCTGTATTTGCCTTGAGCAGAAGTAACAGAACTATTTTCTTCAGGATTAAGCAGTGGGGGCTCACTTCCAGCCTTTGCTGGCTCAGGGTGGTCCTTAAGTAGCCTGGAAGGAAGCTGTGGCACATCCTGGCTTGAGAAGGGTCTGCACCCCTTAGAAGCCTTGTCCCTAGCTGTTTCTTCCTGTCACATCTCAGAGTGCCCATATCTTGCTCTGAGTGCCAGGGGAAGGATGGGGAGGCCAGGCCAGCCCACAGGGACCTCAGCAAACAAACAAACAAAACAACTCATTCGAGGTCATGTCAACTCAAATTCTTTCTTCACATTATTTCATACAGTGTAAATAGGACACACATCACAGGACACATTTTATGCCAGTTTCTGTATCTTGTTCCATTTAGCAATGATAAATTTTTTTTCAATTGCCACATACTTATAAGTGTTCTGTTATTATCAGTCACTTAACTTGGGAAGGTCATATCATTAAGGATGAGTTCCTTTTGTACAAGTAAACAAAACTATATTTGCGTTTATAAAAAGAAAGAAAATACACAAAGAGAAGGAATATGGATAGCTATAGTCCAATTGAGTGTGAGTTTAGTCACTCCATGTAGAACTAGCAGAAGAAATAATTTATCTTACTTGTGCTCAATGATGAGTTTTGTTACCCATCATAAAGCCAAAGGAGCTAAAATTTAAAAGATAGTTATTATCAATCAAAATGTGCTCTTTAGTTGCACTGAACTTACCTAAGTTCTGGTAATAGTGGGTTTCTTTTTAGAGACTTCCCATTGGAACTAACATTTCTATGAAGATAAGGAGCAAGAAAGCATACAGTTTGATAATCAACTTTAGAGTTTTTACATAACAGTATTTAGCACTTTGGACAAGCTTGATGGCCTTGCACTATATATGGGGAGCAGAGCAACGCCACTTGGCTATAGCTTCAGAAATTGTTTCTAAGATAAATCAAAGGCAGCAAGGGACCAGAGAATGTGACAGAAACTAGCATAGTGCAATACTGTTAAAGTAAAATTAAGGGTATTTAGTATTCTGTCAATGAGGACAACTCTGCCATTACCTAAAATGTACTACACATAGAGTGCCTTTGTCATTTCTCAGGGGAGGACAGTTCAGTTTAAAATTTTATCAACCGTATATTAATAGCACAGGTCATAGAGTATCCCTTTCAAATTCTGTCCTATTAAGAGGAGATGAAGCTTCATTTACACAAGTTGATATTTTTTGTGGTTTCAACTAGTGCTGATATCATGAGACACCCCTTATGCTCTTTATTAGTTGGTGGGATTACTTTGTTGCTCAAAAATTAGGAGACAGTGGCTGATTTTCTGATAGGACAGGAGTACAAACTCTGACTTTAAAATTTTTTCATATTTGTTTCTTTCTTTCTAACAAAGCAGCAGGAAGGGCAGTTTTGTCTATAGTTAGGAAGGAGATTAAACAGCCTCCACAATCCACTCCAGGATTTACCAACTGTATCTGAGTTTCTCCTTTTAACTGTAATTCTCACTGTCTTTATTTCAGTGATGGAGAACAACATTTGTTTTCTAGTTTTAATAATTTTGGTTCTTAAAGTTTTATCACTGCAGCTTACAAGGGAGTATTTTACCCTGAATTTCCAATCTTTCTCAGAAGTATTATCTAGAGAAAAACTGATCCTTTCTTCTAGAATATATTTCTCCTGCTTGTTCCTCTGGAATTGTTTTTATTAAATTTTAGCTCAGATGTGACCACATTTATGAAGTCGCCTTGACCAATTCCAGACTAACTTAGTGTATCTTTCTCCAATGACAAAACTATACTTTGAATATATTACCATTTTTAGAAATTATTATTTATTCCGTTATCATTTACATTTTGTCTTTGAACTGTATTGTGAGCAACTTACTTGAGAGAAGCTACCATCTCCCCCTGCCCCCATCTCGAGGTCCCTAGGGCTTAAAATAACAATAATAATCATTTTTTCTAATGAATGAAGCAAACACATGAAATCAACATTCTTTTCTTCTCACATTCCCAAAAATCATATGTGGACCTTCCTTCAACCCACCACAGGTTGTTCATACATCTACACACCAGAAGAATGCAGTCAAAGCCCTGAATTTAACCATGTAGTCTCCATGTCACCCTGGAAAGCACTTTCTGGTGTTGCAGGTAGAGGCAGAATAATTCATTTCATCACTCTTCTGAAAATATCTTTGCAATAATCAAGGTTTCCATCAAGGAATCTATAGTTAGATATCATGGTAACATGTGCAGTGTGTATTCAAGACAAATCACCTAAAAATAAAATTAAATTAAAAACCTGGGGGAAACATATGCACTCAGTATGTGTCTCAATAAAAATTATTCTTTTTCTCAAATGATAGTTTTTAAATTTTTTTCGTTTAGATTAAAACTGGGTCAACTGCATAAAATATGACAAAGATTAAAAACACTTCATCTAAAATGAAAAAATAAAAACTTTATGTTTTGTCCTTGAGAAGCAGAGTAAATGAAAATATTCTAGTATCTACTTTAAGATGGCAGAAAAAAGTTGAATCTCAAATCCTTATTCTTAAAAATTAACAACATCCAGTGAGATTGAAAATTTAACTCAAGTTTATATTGTTACTAAAAAATGAAGCCTTACTGAAACTAAGAAAGGGTCACAGTGTTATGCCATATATATATATATATTTTTTAAAGTGGTAACCAGGGAGAAAACAAGAAAAATACAGCAATAATAAAGTCTTAGTTTCTACCTCAGCCTTCCCAGAAGAAGTGCAGGGAAGCCATTGGGACACAATCTCACAAATGCTTCATATTTGGAGAAAAGTAGACTGAGGAGAAGATTAGGAAGCCAGTAGGAAAGACCTGAAAACCTCTGGAAAGAAAGAAATCATCAATCACTACAAAGTCATCAGGTGGGGACATTCCCAAGTTTTGGGATTTGTTTTTCCCATTCTGTGAGAAAAATGGGAAAGAGACCAGTCAACATCACTGTGATTTTCCAGAGATAATTTTTTCTGCCAAAAACAGGACTGAACCTAAAGAGAAAGTAAGCAAGATGTGTACTATTGCGGAATTGGGCAGCCTGGGCGGGGAAGAGAGAGATAAGACCCTATTAAGAACAGTGTGGCCCACATTTTCAAGTTCTCCTTGTCTTCCTTCATAGGCTGCTGCCAGGGAAAAGTGAAACAAGGGTTGAATATCAGGGAAGAATAGTGTATTAATTTTGTATTGGTGTGTAATAAAATTGCCTCAAAATAGCAGCTTAAAATAACGTGGGGGGGTCTGGGCAAGATGGTGGAAGAGTAAGACGCGGAGATCACCTTCCTTCCCACAGATACAGTAGAAATACATCTACACGTGGAACTGCTCCTACAGAACACCCACTGAACGCTGGCAGAAGACGTCAGACCTCCCAAAAGGCAAGAAACTCCCCACGTACTTGGGTAGGGCAAAAGAAAACAGAAATAACAGAGACAAAAGAATAGGGATGGGACCTGCACCAGTGGGAGGGAGCTGTGAAGGAGGAAAGGTTTCCACACACTAGGAAGCCCCTTTGCGGGCAGAGACTGCGGGTGGCAGAGGGGGGAAGCTTCGGAGCCACAGAGGAGAGCACAGCCACAGGGGTGCGGAGGGCAAAGCGGAGAGATTCCCGCACAGAGGCTCGGTGCCGAGCAGCACTCAGCAGCCCGAGAGGCTTGTCTGCTCACCCGCCGGGGCGGGCAGGGGCTGGGAGCTGAGGCTCAGGCTTCGGTCGGATCCCAAGGAGAGGACTGGTGTTGGCTGCATGAACACAGCCTGAAAGGGTTAGCGCACCACAGCTAGCCGGGAGGGAGTCCGGGAAAGAGTCTGCAGCTGCCGAAGAGGCAAGTGACTTTTTCTTGCCTGTTTGTTTCACGGTGCGCAAGGAGAGGGGATTCAGAGCGCCTCCTAAACAAGCTCCAGAGACGGGCGAAAGCCGCGGCTATCAGCGCGGACCCCAGAGACGGGCTTGAGACGCTAAGGCTGCTGCTGCCACCACCGAAAAGCCTGTGTGTGAGCACAGGTCACTCTCCACACCTTCCCTCCCGGGAGCCTGTGCAGCCCGCCACTGCCAGGCTCCCGTGATCCGGGGAAAACTTCCCCGGGAAAACGCACGGCACGCCTCGGGCTGGTGCAACGTCACGCTGGCCTCTGCCACCGCAGGCTCGCCCCACATCCATACCCTTCCCTCCCCCCGGCCTGAGTGAGCCAGAGCCTCCAAAGCAGCTGCTCCTTTAACCCTGTCCAGTGTGAGTGAAGAACAGACGCCCTCAGGTGACATACATGCAGAGGTGGGTCCAAATCCAAAGCTGAACCCCGGGAGCTGTACAAACAAAGAAGAGAAAGGGAAATTTCTCCCAGCAGCCTCAGAAGCAGCGGATTAAAACTCCACAAACAACTTGATGTACCTGCATCTGTTGAATACCTGAATAGACAACGAATCATCCCAAATTCAGGAGGTGGACTTTGGGAGCAGGATATATTAATTTTTCCCCTTTTCCTTTCTTTGTGAGAGTATATGTGTATGTTTCTGGGTGAGATTTTGTCTGTATAGCTTTGCTTTCACCATTTGTCCTAGGGTTTGGTCCGTCGTTTTGTTTTTGTTTTTTGTTTTGTTTTACTTAAAAATTTTTTTTCCTTAATAAATGTTTTCTTAATAATTTTTTCATTATTTTCTATTTTTAAAAATTAAAAAATTAAAAAAATTTTTCTTGATAAGTTTTTTCATATTTTTTAGTTTAAAAAATGAAAAAGTTTTTTTCTTAATAAATTTTTTCTTAATAATTATTTTCTTATTTTGTATTATAATAGCTTTATTTTATTTTATTTTATTTTATCCTCTTTCTATTTTTTCTCCCTTTTATTCTGAGCCGTGTGGATAAAAGGCTCTTGGTGCTCCAGCCAGGCATCAGGGCTGTGCCTCTGAGGTGGGAGAGTCAACTTCAGGACACTGGTCCACAAGAGACCTCCCAGCTCCATGCAATACCAAACGGCCAAAATCTCGCAGAGATCTCCATCTCAACATCAAGACCCAGCTTCACTCAACGACCAGTAAGCTACAGTGCTGGACACCCTATGCCAAACCACTAGCAAGACAGGAACACAGCCCCATCCATTAGCAGAGAGGCTGCCTAAAATCATTGTAAGGCCACAGACACCCCAAAACACACCACCAGACATGGAGGTGCCCACCAGAAAGACAAGATCCAGTCTCATCCACCAGAATTCAGGCACTAGTCCCCTCCACCAGGAAGCCTACATAACCCACTGAACCAACCTTAGCCACTGGAGACAGATACCAAAAACAACGGGAACTACGAACCTGCAGCCTGTGAAAAGGAGACCCCAAACACAGTAAGACAGGCAAAATGAGAAGACAGAAAAACACACAGCAGATGAAGGAGCAGGGTCAAAACACACCAGACCTAACAAATGAAGAGGAAATAGGCAGTCTACCTGAAAAAGAATTCAGAATAATAATAGTAAAAACAATCCAAAATCTTGGAAATAGAATAGACAAAATGCAAGAAACATTTAACAAGGACGTAGAAGAACTAAAGAGGAACCAAGCAATGATGAAAAACACAATAAATGAAATTAAAAATACTCTAGATGGGATCAATAGCAGAATAACTGAGGCAGAAGAAAGGATAAGTGACCTGGAAGATAAAATAGAGGAAATAACTACTGTAGAGCAGAATAAAGAGAAAAGAATGAAAAGAACTGAGGACAGTCTCAGAGACCTCTGGGACAACATTAAACGCACCAACATTCGAATTATAGGGGTCCCAGAAGAAGAAGAGAAAAAGAAAGGGACTGAGAAAATATTTGAAGAGATTATAGTTGAAAACTTCCCTAATATGGGAAAGGAAATAGTTAATCAAGTCCAGGAAGCACAGAGAGTCCCATACAGGATAAATCCAAGGAGAAACATGCCAAGACACATATTAATCAAACTATCAAAAATTAAATATAAAGAAAACATATTAAAAGCAGCAAGGAAAAAACAACAAATAACAAACAAGGGGATCCCCATAAGGTGAACATCTGATCTTTCAGCAGAAACTCTGCAAGCCAGAAGGGAGTGGCAGGATATACTTAAAGTGATGAAAGAGAAAAACCTACAACCAAGATTACTCTACCCAGCAAGGATCTCATTCAGATGTGATGGAGAAATTAAAACCTTTACAGACAAGCAAAAGCTGAGAGAGTTCAGCACCACCAAACCAGCTTTACAACAAATGCTAAAGGAACTTCTCTAGGCAAGAAACACAAGAGAAGGAAAACATCTACAATAACAAACCCAAAACATTTAAAAAAATGGGAATAGGAACACACATATCGATAATTACCTTAAATATAAATGGATTAAATGCTCCCACCAAAAGACACAGGCTGGCTGAATGGATACAAAAACAAGACCCATATATATGCTGTCTACAAGAGACCCACTTCAGAACTAGAGACACATACAGACTGAAAGTGAGGGGATGGAAAAAGATATTCCATGCAAATGGAAATCAAAAGAAAGCTGGAGTAGCAATTCTCATATCAGACAAAATAGACTTTAAAATAAAGACTATTACAAGAGACAAAGAAGGACACTATATAATGATCAAGGGATCGATCCAAGAGGAAAGTATAACAATTGTAAATATTTATGCAACCAACATAGGAGCACCTCAATACATAAGGCAAATACTAACAGCCATAAAAGGGGAAATAGACAGTAACACAATCATAGTAGGGGACTTTAACACCCCACTTTCACCAATGGATAGATTATCCAAAATGAAAATAAATAAGGAAACACAAGCTTTAAATGATACATTAAACAAGATGGACTTAATTGATATTTATAGGACATTCCACCCAAAAACAACAGAATACACATTTTTCTCAAGTGCTCATGCAACATTCTCCAGGATAGATCATATCTTGGGTCACAAATCAAGCCTTGGTAAATTTAAGAAAATTGAAATAGTATCAAGTATCTTTTCTGACCACAATGCTATGAGACTAGATATCAATTACAGGAAAAGATCTGTAAAAAAATACAAACACATGGAGGGTACACAATACACCACTTAATAACGAAGTGATCACTGAAGAAATCAAAGGGGAAATCAAAAAATACCTAGAAACAAATGACAATGGAGATACGACGACCCAAAACCTATGGGATGCAGCAAAAGCAGTTCTAAGAGGGAAGTTTATAGCAATACAAGCCTACCTCAAGAAACAGGAAACATCTCGAATAAACAACCTAACCTTGCACCTAAAGCAATTAGAGAAAGAAGAAGAAAAAAAAAAAACCAAAGCTAGTAGAAGGAAAGAAGTCATAAAGATCAGATCAGAAATAAATGAAAAAGAAATGAAGGAGACAATAGCAAAGATCAATAAAACTAAAAGCTGGTTCTTTGAGAAGATAAAAAAAATTGATAAGCCATTAGCCAGACTCATCAAGAGAAAAAGGCAGAAGACTCAAATCAATAGAATTAGAAATGAAAAAGGAGAAGTAACCACTGACACTGCAGAAATACAACCGATCATGAGAGATTACTACAAGCAACTCTATGCCAATAAAATGGACAACTGGGAAGAAATGGACAGATTCTTAGAAATGCACAACCTGCCGAGACTGAACCCGGAAGAAATAGATAATAGGAACAGACCAATCCCAAGCACTGAAATTGAAACTGTGATTAAAAATCTTCCAACAAACAAAAGCCCAGGACCAGATGGCTTCAGGGGCGAATTCTATCAAACATTTAGAGAAGAGCTAACACCTATCCTTCTCAAACTCTTCCAAAATATAACAGAGGGAGGAACACTCCCCAACTCATTCTACGAGGCCACCATCACCCTAATACCAAAACCAGACAAAGATGTCACAAAGAAAGAAAACTACAGGCCAATATCATTGATGAACAGAGATGCCAAAATCCTCAACAAAATACTAGCAAACAGAATCCAACAGCACATTAAAAGGATCATACACCATGATCAAGTGGGGTTTATCCCAGGAATGCAAGGATTCTTCAATATACGCAAATCAATCAACGTGATACATCATATTAACAAATTGAAGGAGAAAAAACATATGGTCATCTCAAAAGATGCAGAGAAAGCTTTCGACAAAATTCAACACCCATTTATGATAAAAGCCCTGCAGAAAGTAGGCATAGAGGGAACTTTCCTCAACATAATAAAGGCCATATATGACAAACCCACAGCCAACATTGTCCTCAATGGTGAAAAACTGAAACCATTTCCACTAAGATCAGGAACAAGACAAGGTTGCCTACTCTCACCACTATTATTCCACATAGTTTTGGAAGTGTTAGCCACAGCAATCAGAGAAGAAAAAGAAATAAAAGGAATCAAAATCGGAAAACAAGTAAAGCTGTCACTGTTTGCAGATGACATGATACTATACATACAGAATCCTAAAGATGCTACCAGAAAACTACTAGAGCTAATCAATGACTTTGGTAAAGTAGCAGGATACAAAATTAATGCACAGAAATCTCTTGCATTTCTATACACTAATGATGAAAAATCTGAAAGTGAAATTAAGAAAACACTACCGTTTACCATTGCAACAAAAAGAATGAAATATCTAGGAATAAACCTACCTAAGGAGACAAAAGACCTGTATGCAGAAAATTATAAGACACAGATGAAAGAAATTAAAGATGATACAAATAGATGGAGAGATATACCATGTTCTTGGATTGGAAGAATCAACATTGTGAAAATGACTCTACTACCCAAAGCAATCTACAGATTCAATGCAATCCCTACCAAACTACCACTGGCATTTTTCACAGAACTAGAACAAAAAATTTCACAATTTGTATGGAAACACAAAAGACCTCGAATAGCCAAAGCAATCTTGAGAATGATAAATGGAGGTGGAGGAATCAGGCTCCCTGACTTCAGACTATATTACGAAGATACAGTAATCAAGACAGTATGGTACTGTCATGAAAACAGCAATATAGATCAATGGAACAGGATAGAAAGCCCAGAGATAAACCCACACACATATGGTCACCTTATCTTTGATAAAGGAGGCAAGCATATGCAGTGGAGAAAAGACAGCCTCTTCAATAAGTGGTGCTGGGAAAATTGGACAGATACATGTAGAAGTATGAAATTAGAACACTCCCTGACACCATACACAAAAATAAACTCAAAATTGATTAAAGACCTAAGTGTAAGGCCAGACACTATCAAACTCTTGGAGGAAAACATAGGCAGAACAATCTATGACATAAATCACAGCAAGATCCTTTTTGACCCAGCTCCTAGAGAAATGGAAATAAAAACACAAATAAACAAATGGGACCTAAAAGCTTTTGCACAGCAAAGAAAACCATAAACAAGACCAAAAGACAACCCTCAGAATGGGAGAAAATATTTACAAATGAAGCAACTGACAAAGGATTAATCTCCAAGGTTTACAAGCAGCTCATGCAGCTCAATAACAAAAAAAACGAACAACCCAATCCAAAAATGGGCAGAAGACCTAAATAGACATTTCTCCAAAGAAGATATACAGATGGCCAACAGACACATGAAAGAATGCTCAACATCATTAATCATTAGAGAAATGCAAATCAAAACTACAATGAGATATCATCTCACATCGGTCAGTATGGCCATCATCAAAAAATCTAGAAACAATAAATTCTGGAGAGGGTGTGGAGAAAAGGGAACACTCTTGCACTGTTGGTGGGAATGTAAATTGATACAGCCACTATGGAGAACAGTATGGAGGTTCCTTAAAAAACTACAAATAGAACTACCATACGACCCAGCAATCCCACTACTGGGCATATACCCTGAGAAAACCATAATTCGAAAAGAGTCATGTACCAAAATATTCATTGCAGCTCTATTTACAATAGTCAGGACATGGAAGCAACCTAAGTGTCCATCATTGGATGAATGGATAAAGAAGATGTGGCACATATATACAATGGAATATTACTCAGCCATAAAAAGAAATGAAATGGAGGTATTTGTAGTGAGGTGGATGGAGTTAGAGTCTGTCATACAGAGTGAAGTAAGTCAGAAAGAGAAAAACAAATACAGTATGCTAACACATATATATGGAATCTAAGGGAAAAAAAAGGTCATGAAGAACCTAGTAGCAAGACGGGAATAAAGACACAGACCTACTAGAGAATGGACTTGAGGATATGGGGAGGGGGAGTGTAAGATGTGACAGGGTGAGAAAGTGGCATGGACATGTATACACTACCAAATGTAAAATAGATAGCTAGTGGGAAGTAGCCACATAGCACATGGATATCAGCTCGGTGCTTTGTGACCACATAGAGGGGTGGGATAGGGAGGGTGGGAGGGAGTGAGATACAAGAGGGAAGAGATATGGGAACATATGTATATGTATAACTGATTCACTTTGTTATAATGCGAAACTAACACACCATTGTAAAGCAATTATACTCCAATAAAGATGTTTAAAAAAAAATAACTTGGATATATTATCTCAAAGATTTGGTAAATCAGGAGTTTAGCATGGCCTTGCTGGGTCTTCTGATCAGAGTTGGTCTCACTGTCTGCAAGGTAGATGTTGACTGGACTGTATTCTCATATGGAGGTTCAAGTGAGAAAGAATCTACTTCCAAGTTCTTTCAGGTTGTGTGCAGAACAGATTTCCTTGTTACTATATGACTGAGTTCTCTAGCTTTTTCCTGGCTGTTGACTGTAGTTTGCCTTTAGCCTTCCCAAAGTTCCTTGCCATATGGACTCTCCCAAATGGCCTCTTACTTCAAGACAGAAGAAGAGTTTCTAGCTCCAGTGGGTTATGAGGAAATTGTTTATAACAAACTTAATCATAGGAGTGACATCTTATCACCTTTGCCATCTTCTGTTGGTGAAAGACTAGTCACAGGTCCTGTTCAAACCAAAGGAAAAAGAATTTAATGAAGGTGTGAACACCAGAAGGTGGAAATTTTGGGGAGTCACCTTAGCATATGCCCACTGCAATTAATTTTATTAAAATGATTCCAGGATCCTACACTGAATTGGGTAAATAATACTCAGTCCAAGTGCAACATCCCCATTCCCTACAAAATAAGATACTCTACATTTTCATCCCTAGTAAGAAACATTTAAAGAAATCACAGAAGTCACATAGATCAATTATGACTGTCCAAAGATCCAGTTGAGCTTTCCCTTAAGTGCCCACTCCCTTCTCATACCCTGCAAAGATGGATATAACAAAACATACTTAACTTGTAAACTGGTGCTCATAGGAGGAAGAAAACATGGTTCTCAGCAATGTGGAAAGGAGGGGATAAGATTCAGACACAATATATTGATGTCAAAAGAAGGTCTAGAGAAATCAATGATCCATCTAGAAGAAAATATAACCCAGGAAACAAAATAAAATTTTACTTAGTGAGGGTTTTACTCTATGGAAGATTTGACAAAGAGCATTTGTAGGGTAAAAGGAAAAAAGAATGAAGCAGAGAGGCAAAGACTAGGGCATTGCTTCTCAAACTTGAGGCATCCAGAATCACCAAGACCCCTTGTTAAAAACAGATTGCTGCAATTAGTAGGTCTAGGGTGGGACTCAATAACATGCATTTCTACTAAGTTCCCTTGTGATGCTGATTCTGCTGATCACACTTTGAGAACCATTACAACAGGAGAGGGTTATATTTTTCAGAATTGAATTTTATATTGTAACAAGGCAAATCTAATATTACCTTCCTGTCTTCTACATGAGCCTGATTCTCTAGGCTGTGACTTGAAATACTATGCTTACTGTGTATTGTGTTCTTGGTCATTTTTAAATGTGTGTGTGTGTGTGTGTGTTTTAATCACAGTTTTCTAAATAATATATTGAATATAATAAAAATACCTGATTTACTGGGACAAGACTAAATGAGAACATAGATAAATGTTCTCAGTACAGTACCTAGCATTCACAGGCACTCAATAAATGCTGTTTAATTTTCTTCTTACTTGAGTGAAAGAAGAATAAAAATATTATACTGTTGATCTGACACCAGTTATTACAACCCTGGCCTGTCTATAATTGTATCAGTATCTGAAATTGGGATATCAGAGTTTCCTAAAAATTATGTTAAAACTTATTTTCCCTAAGAATATGTGCCTTTCCCTTCAAACACAATTTGATTTTTTTTTTTTTTTTTTTCTGGTTAAAAATGTGGAACAGAAGTTCAATTTACATTATGTATCAGAGAATGTGCCAGAGTAAGTAAGTAAAATGACTTAATGACAAAATTATCCATTAGCAACTTTAGAGTAGGTCTTATTTCTGCTTATCCTGGCCACTCCATCATAATTTAATTTCTGATACCTTTTCACTGTTATTATGCAATTTTCTCTACCAGTCCTCAAACTAAAGTCACATCAGAGTCAGCACTACCCCCAAGGGCTGATTTATTTTAAAGTAACAAATTATAATTCAGATATGTGTATAAGTGACAATATAACAAAGTAATGAAGATTTTTCCATGACCTTCATCGTACCATTGTCTTTCTCCGCTCTTACTTGAGACAATTGGTTGAGAGTGAAGGCAGTGATGATAAAGAAGGAAGCTTAATGGGGCTTAAGACTTCTAGGAGTCTATAGAAGGGAAATAATGAGGTCTTCCCTACTTGCATTCTAGTTTTTTAGGAGAATCAAATAAATGATGTATGTAAAAGTTCTCTGAAAAATGTAAATGTCTGATTTTTAAATAATTACTCCATGGATAAACAAGAGATTCTTAATATAATTCAGGAGGGACTAAAGGTTTACAAATAGTTTCTTAATTTAAAAGAGTAGAGACTAATACGACATAGAGAGTGAAAGAAGGAAAAAGGAAGGATGGAATGAAAGGAGATATAAATGCAGAGCATAAAGAAGATAATAAATTGATAAAATGTAAATACAAAGATGATAAAGTATAATGATTTAATTTAGATCAAATACATATAATCAAGGTACAATTGTTAAGGACTAAACTCTACTTAAAAAAAAATACACTTCGTAACGCAAAATGGATGTGTTCTAAAAGAGACAGCTCTCTGATAAGGTGAGAAAAGTCTAAAGTGAGTGGATGAGCAAAGACAAGCCATGCAACCTACAGATAAAAAGAGGCCTTCAAAGCTATCATATCATCCACCATATCAACAGAAGAGATGAGAATTCTAGACCTCATGCATCAAAAAGGAATGAGCCATTTTATGTATGAGAACTGCTATGCATCTGTATTAGTGTCTTAAAACAACCCAGTTTCTTGTCGTACAGTTCTGGAGGTCAGCAGTCTGAAAATGGATCTTATCTATAGGGCTAAAATCAACATGTCAACATGGCTGTATTATTTTTGGAAGTTCTTGAGGAGAATCTGTCCCTTGCCTTTTCCAGCCTCTAGAAGCCTCCTACATTCCTCCCTTGTGGTCCCTTCTTCCATCTTCAAACACAGCAGGGAAGCATTTTCCAATCTCTCTCTCTGACCTTTGTGTCTGTCGTCACATCTCCCTCTGCCCCTGACACTCTTGCCTCCCTTTTATAAGAATTCATGTGATTAGCTAGAACCCATGTGGATAATCTGGGTTTATGTCCTCATTGCAACATCCTTGAATTCTATCACTTTTATATAATCCATTTTGCCATGTAAATTAGCATAGTCAAAGGTTCCTGGGAATTAAGGTGCAGACCCCTTTAGTGGACCTTATTTCAGCATACCACAGTGTGGCATACAGAAGCTATCAGAATGATTCTCTCATTCTCTGCCCATGTTCTGGATATCTTGTTCCATATGGACAGTAGAAATCAGTTGTTTTTATGTCTTTATAATCTCATCCATGGGAGTTTGTTGCCACTCTGGGTAAAGGGTTCAATTCAAATATAAAAATATTTGTTATAAACCTTTTAATGTCAAATGATATTAACTTTTTATTTATTTATGAATATCAAATGATAGAAATACAAACATGATTGATAAAGATGCCAAAAATATTTCTTAATTAATGGTTCTTCTCTGTTAATGGAAGGAAAACATTAAATAATCAAACATTAAATATAAGGATACATAATATTACATACTATGTGATAGCAATACACAAGGTAGTGGAAAGAGTCACAGGTAAGGGCAGGACAAGGTTGATACTACTACCATGGATAGATTGCTAAATATGGTTTTTCCCTGGAGGTGACATTTGATAAAAGGCTTAAAAATATGTGAGATAGCAAGTCATGTAAATATATGAGTGCTATGAGGCAAGCATTTTCCAGACATAGTAAACCACAGGAATAAAGGCTATCAGGGGGAACAATCCATGTTTTATCTGAGGAAAAGGTAGGCCTAAGTAGCTAACAGTGAGCAAGGAATGAATGGTAGGAAAGGTTATGAGCAATCTTGTAATCCATTAATTAATTAATCAGTTAATTTATTTTCTGAGTGTTATGGGAATCCACAAGAGAGAATTGAGTGTATGGGTGTGAGAGGAGAAAATTGACAAAGGCCCATAAGCACAAGGTTTTATAAAATATTACAATGTGAGAGTAACTCTAAGAGAGTGCCCTGAGTGGGTATGAAACTAAAGATCTTATAGAATAGATGGGAAAAGTCAGTTTCTTTGAGAATTTGTTACAGTTCAAATCTCAGAAGGTATGGGAAAATTTATGTTGAGTGAGTCACAGGACAGGATATAGGAGCAGCAAGACTGGGGTTCTGGTTTAGTAGCCATGGGTTGAACAATTTGTGTTTATTTAGAAGGATGCAGAGGAATGACTGGGGGCTAAGGTCCAGTAAGGGCTACTGTGTAAACCTTTAGTCTTTTAGAACTTTTCACAGGAGAGACCTCATTTATTTTATATTTCAAGAAGATGTTTCTTTCTCTGTGGATGCTTGACTGGGGGAAACAGCAGAGTGGCTGAGGAAGACTAATAAAGAGGTCATTTTAATGACTCAGGCAAGAAGGAAAGGTGGCTGGGCTGGGTAGTATCTTTCTTTTACAAATTAAAACAACAACAGCAATAACATATGACCATGTGAAAACATTGCTAGGGCCCTCCCAGGGTGCTGACAGGGGCTGATGAAAGCAGGGGGCCCTGATGTAACGGAACACAGGCTCAGCCACTCAACAGCCAATAAATCGAGGGGCAAGCTTCAGTAGAGAAGATAGGTGCTTTTTCAGAAAAGCCAGCAATCCGGGGAGAAGGTGGACTTATGTACAGAGACCAATTCCAAAGATTCTGCTCACCCATGACAATTTTAAAGGGAAAAAGGAGAAATAATCTCAGTTAATCATTAAAGCAGGAAATCGGATTCTTTCTCTTTTTTCCATTGCGTGCAGGCCTGCTGACTTATCTGGATCTTCCTTGGGACTCTGTCTTGCTCGCATGGTCTGCCTGCAATTGGATGTTCTCTTGCCCACGTGGTCCATTGCACCCACAGGGTCCACCTGCAAATTTACTAAGGGAAGCTAGGGGTAGAGGATCATTCTTTAATTACTTAATTCTTCCAGGAAAGGAATCAACAGTTTAGGTAAGGTATTACGGATATTTAGAAAAGCAGAAATAAGGAGCTAAGTTAAATGTTGCCTAATGATCTCATTTTTATGATTAAGGTCTAAGGAAAACAGGGGTGAACAAATAGAAAAGGGGCAAAGGAGCTGCTTATACTGACACTTATAATTTATTGATTTTACAGCATATGCATCTCTGCTGAGAATGGCTTAGTAATGTAGTGGAAATGAAAGCTTGATTAGGCTAAGAGAACCTAGGAGAGGAACAGGAGACAGCAAACTTAAACATATCTTGCAAGGACTTTCCTTCAAAAGGGAGCAAATAAATGGATTGGTGGTTAGTTAGATGGGTACATAGGAGAAAACACATTTTCTAAAAAAATTGTAAGATTGGAGATATAATGACATATCTATGTGTCTCTGGAAATGATACAGTAGAGAAGAATTTGATATTGTGGTAGAAAAACAAATGTTATAGGTACCAAACCTTTAAATAGAGCAAAGGAACAGACTGCCTTTAAAGAGGAGCAAGGATGCACATTAATTCTGTATGACAGAAGGCAGAGTATGTGATCATGAAGTTGGGAGGTTGCTGGGTGGCAAAACAAGGAAGTTTTCTTCTAAAATGTTTCAATTTCTCAGCCAAATACTCAAATTCAAGATCATCCTGTGAGAGGTTTGAGGACCAGAAGTTATGAAATTGCAATCTGGGAGACTGAGAGAATGAATTGATAAGGAATGCATAACAGAATTACTGAAAGTATTGAGGACACACGACGTTCATGGACATAAATGGAAAATGAGATCTGTCATCCTGATTTTAGCATTTCTCTAGATAGATTCAGCTGCTTGTGTATGATCCCTGAATTAATAGAGAAAAGGGTTTAACGATCATTTGGATTTTACCATGTGAGAACACTGGATGGAAAAGTGTGCAGGGGAGTTGAGGAGTATGTAAGGATAAAATTATAGGTATGAATAGTACAATCTAAATAAAGAGGGAAGTGACTTTTCAGGCAACTGATGAACAATGCAAAACATCCAATCAGTGATTTAAAGGCAACGGAGGTCACCTTTGAATGCGGCTTATGACAAATGATAGATATGAAAGATCGATAAGTTGTCGGTGTATGTATCAAACTTTGCACCTGACAAAATTCATATGCAAGTTTTAGCACTTATGGGGTATTAAAAATTATTCATGCATCAGTCATAAAGAAAGCCACAATAAATTATGAAATTAAAGAACTAAGTAGTACAGATAATTTGGGGGGGCATATTTAATTAAAAGTTAAAATATGAAGATCCAACTCTACTAAATATGTGAATTTGTTATTCACCACTGCCTAAATTCTGTTTTAGTTTTCCCACTACATTTTGACGATTATCCTTACTCTATCCTTATTGTAGAATATAATTAACTGAATGGGAGGATGAATGAATGAATGAATGGATGAGTGAATGAAGCTCCTGCATTTTCAGTTTCATTTGCCATCAGAATGCATATCTGTGATTTAGGCTGTGCCAATCAGATATACTCATGGAACTCACTTACTTTGATGTGGAAAAAGTCACGTGAGGAAAAACAGGCAGGGAGAAGAATATCTGTTTTATGGTTATTTCCTGCAATCAGTGGCAGTAATGGGGTTTCTGCTTGGGAAAGAGGCAGTATCCATGGAACCTGAAGCAGCGGTAACAGTATCTTGAACTAACAACTTCCTAGTTATTGGAGAGGCAGCAATCCTTCAGCAGACCAGTTCTATGATAAACCTTTAAGAATCATTCCTTCAGAAGTTCAGTTTACAGTTTATTTCTTCATCCCTCCCAATAATTCTATAAGATATCTTCATTCATATCTTTCTCCTAACACTAGCTAAAGTAGATTCTACTGTTTACAACTAACAATACTAGCCAATACACCTCCACTTGGAAATCGATACACTTAGAAACAATTACTCTTATAATTCAAAAAAAAAAAGAGAGAGAGAGAGAGGAAAAAATGGCACTAAATATGAAGAAAATATGAATAATGAGAATATAGTATAGCCTAATTTATTAGAAAGTGGCCATATTTCTTTTTCAGCAGCAAATGCATAATTTTAAATGCATTAATTCTTAAAAGAAAAGAGAATGAAAATTAATATAACTGTTGCTTGTTTTGGGTAATATTTTTTCTAAGAGTAAGCTGAGGATTAAGATGAAGTAATGCATGCAAATGATCTTATGCATTTCCAGAAAAATAAGAGATCCTCAATAAATGATGGCAATGACTATTAGCAGTAGAAATACTAATAAACCATTGTCATAAAAACAGACTTAAAACTATGAGAAATGTTTTATTTTCTTTCTCAATTAACAGGAAGTGAAAACAACAGAAAATAAGTTTATAGATAGGCAAACAAGGTAAACATGTAGATGAAGTGTGGAAAAAATACAGACAAATTTACATATTTTCAACAGTTGTGGGATTTTAGGGACACTTTCCCCTTTTTTTGTTTTTAATCAATTTTACTGAAGTATAATTAAATACAATAAAATGCACAGGCTTTAATTATACAATTTAATGAGTTTTATCAAATGTATATATCCATGAAACCACACGACAATTGAGATATAGGTTATATCCATGAAATATATGTTCAAGTGTTTCAGTCATTTAAAAACTATATTTTTCTTTTTGTGATTGGGTTGTAGAGGTTCTTTACATATTTTAAGCATAAAGACTTTGTTAGATATATTTGTTGCAAATATTTCCTGTAGTCTATGGCTTGTTTTGTTTTTTAATTTGTTTAATACTGTCTTTTCAACAGTAGAAGGCTTTAATTTTGATGAGGTCCAATTCATTATGTTTTCTTTTATATTTTGCATGTGTCCTAAGAAATCTTTACCCACCTCATGGTGGCAAATATGTTTTCCAGTGTTTTGTTGTGGAGTCTTTACAGCTTTAACTTTTATGTTTATGATCCATCTTCCATTAATATTTTTGTAGCGATCAATATTACACACTTACAACCCCAAACAGATACCTGGTGGTTACAGCACTATTTGTCAAATGGACAATTCCTTTCCCCATTGAATAGCTTTGGCTTTTCTGTTAAAAATAACTGATTGTGAGTGTTGATTCTTTCTCTGGCTTCTTTATTCTGTATAGTTGATGTATTTATTACTATTTGCATCAATATGACATTTTCAGCTTCACATTAAGTTTTAAAATCAAATAGTACAAATCCTTGAATTTTGCTTTAAAAATTGTTTTGGTCTTCCTAGATGGTATTTTTTCCTATAAATTTTAGTCAGTATGTCAATTTCTAAAAGGCAAAAAAAAAAACCTCTTGGGGTTTTTATTGGAATTTAACCTATAAATCAATTTGAGGAGAACTGTTATTGCAACAAGATTGAGTATTCTAATTCATAAACATGGTTTATTTCTTTATTCACTTAAGATTTCCTTAATATCCCTGTATAATGTTTCATATATTTCTATGTATAGGGTTCACACATCTTTTGTTAAATTAATTACTAAGTATTTATATTAGATACCAATTTAAATGATAATTTAGAACTTCCATTTCAAATTGTTTGTTGCTAGCATATAGAAATGTAAATGATTTTTATATATTGTCCTTTTATCTGCCAGAATGATAAACTGACTTAAGAATTTTAATAATTTTAAAATAGTTCCTTCTTAGGCTTTTCTACTTAAGAACTAGAGACAATTTTACTTTTTTTTTTTTTTTTTTTCTCTCCAGCTAGGCCTCCAGTACAATGTTGAAGTGGAAGTGGGGAGAGTGGACATCCTGACCTTTTTTTGATCCTAGGAAGAAAACACTCAGTCTTTAAAATTAAGTGAGGCACAGTACAAAATGAAATTATGGGGCCCTATGTTAAAAAAATATTAAGTATTTCAAGACAATGGCAGCATTAAATCAAGTTCTGTAAGTTCTTATTTTGTGATGTCATCATCTAATTTTGATTTTGTTTGCTGACCTCATGATTTGAGATGAGTTTCCTCTATTTTCTGAAAAAGTTTGTAGAAAGGTTTGTGTAATTTATACATACAAGTTTAATAAAATTCACCAGTGGAACTCTTTGGGCCTGGAGATTTCTTTGTGGAGAACTTCCTAAAACTGTTATGGTTATGAATTCAATTTCTTTCATAGGGCTATTCAGGTTTTCTATTTGTTATTGTTTCAGTTGGTAAATTGTGTTTTTCAAGGAATTTGCACTATTCTTTCAAAGGGGCAATGTTTCTAACAGAAAGTCTTTGGCATTCCAACTCTGAAATTCTATGATCTCTGTTTTTTAACTTGGATACCAAACTTCCACTTAGCTAGAGTGCTGGTATCATTGATCTTATCAGAAGTTGAATTAGCTATAGATTTGATTATAGCTTCCATAACTCAATTCACTTTGGCTTCAGATGTTTTGAAGGTGAGTTGAGGGCTTCAGTCTTCCGCCTCTAGGTGAGCCCTAAGACCAAACACCTCAAGGATTCTGGGTCCCAAAACCACAGAATTCAAGTATGCTAGGCCTCATACTGTCTGCCAGATATACAGACACTCTAAAACAGGTAGTCCTTTCTCTGCTTTTCAGCCTTGCCTTGGCCTCGTTTACTCTGCAAAATTCCTTTGGAAAACAATTAGTCATTCCTTGGTGTCATCAAGGGATTGTTTCCAGGAACATCCCCACCCCGTACAAAAATCCAAGAATGCTCAAGTCACTTAAATAAAATAGTGGTACAGTATTTGCATACAACCTGTGCACATCCTCCCCTAAACTTTAAATCATCTCGAGATTACTTGTAAAACAATACAATGTACATGCTATGTAAATAGTTGCTGGTGTGCAGCAAATTTAAGTTCTGCATTTTGAAACTATCTTAATTTTTTTTCAAATATTTTCATCCATGTTGGTTGAATCTGAAGACGTGGAACCCACAGGTACAGAGGGCATCTGTATTTGGCAGAAGTTGTCTTCTTTAAGGCTCCTCCAATTTCAGACATGACAGGCATCTCAAGCATTTCACTGTTTTCTCCTTGGCTGAGGGATTGTCTTTCTTTGAAGGGCTTATTCCTTTCTACTCTTGCCCCCAACCTCAGCAACTACCCCCAGATGAATAAGTGTTTCCAATCTTTATCTCTGAAGAAAGGATTAGGAAAGGATAGCTCTAGAGTTTAGGGGTTTCTTAGTTTTCTTTAAGTCTACAGCTTGTTGCTGGCTTTATAACAAATAATGACATTTTTGGTTTATCTGGTGTCTTATTATTGTTTTAGCTGGAGTGACAATCTTTCTTGTTTTTCTATATCCAAACCAGAAGTAGAACCTCTTCCCTTCATGTTGTTGAGATCTTTTTTCTTTGTGGTGATGTTTTTTCAGCAGTCAACTTGTAAAAAATTTGGGTAGAGCATACTGAAGGAGCAGTTCTGGAAGAGCTGCAGGGGATAATTAAAAAATGATGGCAGATTTTTTTTTTTTTTTTCAGATAATATAAAGAAACCTTAATCATGTACATGACAGAGACACATCCAAGATAAATAGTAGTTACTTCATTGCATTGGCATATCACTACCTGTTAAATAATTTTGAAAATCTTCCTTATTGTGAAATTACTAAATTTAAGGACAGTGACAAGACCAACAGTTAAGTCTGAAGCAAATAGTTTTAAATATTACAAAAAATCCTACTTAGTAAAGTCATATTTGTCATGTTAACTGTGTATTTCCTTTTTCTTGAATATTTTGATATCACTATATTTGTGCTTCCAAAATCATTTTAAAATAAGCTATGACTGATCCTATATTCCGTCTGTTGTAGTAAAATATATATCATCAAATTTTGATGTGTAATTATAGTAGCTGATAATTTCTAAATATTCATAATGTACAGATTTAAATTTCTCTCACTTTCATATTTTTATTCTGCATTTTTCTTTCCTTATTTTGATAGTAGTTATTTAATGATATTCATTTCTATTGTATTTATTAAGATTGTTTATGTGATACTGAAACTAGAGTTTTCTGTTTTAAATTCTTTACTGAATTTGTATAATTCTTCAAAATGGAAGGGTTTTGTTATATATCTGGAATAAAGATAAAGAAGAATGTTTGAGTTTTACTGTCTTTCCACTTGCTTTCTTACTCTATTATATGGATGTTTTGTAACTCCACAGAGACTGGAATAATTAAGCCTGGACAGTTGCAATACTAAACTTTCTATAAACTGTTAGTGGAAAGATTTTTAACAGTTTATGGAAATAAACTAAAATAAAGACTTCCTTTACTTTACCTATCATTTTACCTTACAGCTTTCTATGAATCCCTCTGTAAATCACATGGATTCTGCAATTCTTCAGCAATTACTGTTTTTCCCCATTATTTAGTAAAAATGCCAAGTACAGTGTTTATCAAAATGTGGTGAAAAGTGGAAACAATCCCTTGTATGAATACCAAACAGTCTAGATTCTCAGCACTCCCAGTGACCAGGTAAAACTAAGGAAGCTCTGATAAGCTGTCCTGCAGAGTGGGGCCATTGCTACCATTGTGTGAGGGAAAAACAAACAGATGGTCCACTTAGTTAAAGCTCCATGTATTAGAGTTGTCAACTAGGCCTCAGAAACATCACAACCAGTTGATGTAAATTACCATTGTTGCAAATAACCTTGAGCATTTTATTATATGGGAATGTTTATAGGTAACTGTAGTATTTATTCTACCATAAAATATTTAAGTTGACATTTTGAAAGTTGGGTTACTACAAACTTCTAAGTTCAAACATATCTGCATCTTATAGTAAAGCTGAGAAGTAGAAGAAAAAGTTGTTTCCAAGTCCAGTAGTTGTTTTCTACTGGAATGGTAGGATATTATGCTGTATAGAGAGTAGTGGTCTACAGTGAGATAAGAATAAGTGATTTAATCACAAGGATAGGGTAGGGAAAAGATTTGATATTTGAGTTCTACTCTGAATATTTAAATTTTATTTCCAAACTCGTATTTGTAGCTTCTCCTACAATCACTAGTCTTGGGAGAAATCTAAGGTAAATAATGTACTGTGCTTGCTTTGTTACAATATGTTGCACATGGGGCACCCCTTTTCTCACCTTCTTTAATATCTATAAGCATTTAAAGTAGCTATTGATAACAATGCTTCAAGTGATGATGTGATGTACAACAACCTAAAAACAATTCAGTTTATAAGTAGTATTGCCTTCCTCTAAAATAATGATTTAGACTCCTGAGTTAGTTAATATTATGTGTCAACTTGACTGGACTGTGAGGTGTCCAGATATTGGTTAAACATTTTTCTGTATGTGTCTGTGTTTCTGGGTGATATGAATATTTGAATCAATAGATCAAGTAAAGCAGATTTCCTCCCCAGTGTGGATGGGCTTCATCCAATCTGGTGAAGGCCTGAATAAAACAAAAAGTCAGAGGAAATAGAATTGTTCTCACTGTCTGTCTTCAAGCTGGAACATCAGGCCTCTCTTGCCTTTGGCAAACTCAGACTCAGATTGGAACTTAAACCATTGGCTCTCCTGCTGCTCCTGCTTCTCAGGCTTTGGTCATAGACTGGAACTATACCATCAGCTCCCTGGGTCTCCTGCTTGCAGACTGCAAATCTTGGGACTTCTCAGCTGCCATAACTATGCGAGCCAATCCATATATATATATATATATATATATATATATATATATATATATATATGTATGTATATATATATGTATATATATATGTGTGTGTGTGTGTGTATATATATTTATCTCCTATTATTTATATCCTTATATAGCTATAGCTCCATCTATCTATCTATCTATCTATCTATCTATCTATAATTTCCTATTGTTTCTGTTTCTCTGGAGAACCATGACAAAATCAGACTCCAGAAACAACTTGCCCAAAAAGCGATTTCTTACTTGTGGTGGTCTAATACTAATACTAGGCTCCCAGAAGATAATCAGGTCCTAACACCTGGAACCTATTAATATTACCATGTATCACATAAAATGTGACTAAATTAAAGTTTTGGGGTTGGGAAGATTATTTTAGACTATATAAATGGGCCCTAAATATCCTTATAAGAGGGATATTTGACAAGAGAGAAAATGTAAACACAGAGACAGAGATTTGAGTGATGTAATTACAACTTAAGGAATGCTGACAGCCACCAAATGGTGAAGGAGGAAAGGGACAGCTTCTGTCCTAGAACCGCCTGAGGGACAACACCTCAGCTAAAACCTTAGTTTCTGCTCAGTAAAACTGATTTCAGATTTCTGGCCTGAAGAACTGTGAGAGAATAAATTTCTGTTGTTTTTAAGCCACAAAGTTTGTGGTAATTTCTTACAGAAGTCATGGAAAACTGCTACAACTCTTACCATCAAGATATATTTCCCCTTATGCTGGTTTCTCTTTTCTGTACAGTCACTGATTGACAGAAAGGGTGAAAAAGAAGAAGAAAGATATTACTATTTATTGAGATCTCCCCTGTGCCTTGTGCAATGCAACACATTCAAAATACATTGTCTCATTCCTTCTCTTTCTTAGAGTATCTTGCTAAAATGACAAAGCAGTGATTATAGAAATTTATACTTCTTCAGATCATCATCACTGAAGTTCTTCAGTGGCTATCTAGAGACCCATGCAGAGAATACAATCTGTTGGCTTTTGAGTAAATCTGGCCCAAGGAGAATTTTGTTGGCTAGTACAGCGTTTTTAAACTCACTTGAACTTGGAGAATTTTGAGCAAAAAATGATCTAGGTCTCCAGCAGTTCAGCATTCCCCCTACACAATACTGATTACTACTGCCAACTTCACAAAATCAGATTTTCACTCTGGTCTCTGAAGATACTTAAGTGAACAACTTTGGCCTGAAGAGTTCAACCCAAACTATTAACTATGCCATACCACTTCTTTCATGATTTGTCCAGATTTACCAATAATATCATGGCTTTTCCTTCTTACACTTTCTTTTTTTTCCTCTTAAGTATTTTTTATTTTTTTCCAGGTTTATTGAGGTAAAACTGACAAATACAAATGGTATATATATATATATATATGGTGTACAGAGTGATGTTTTGACATATGTATACATGCATACATTGTAGAATGATTACCACAATCAAACTAATTAACATAACATTGTTTCACATAGTTACCTTTTGGAGGGGTAAGAAAACATAAGATCTACCTTTTTAGCAAATTTTAAGTATACAATACATTATTGTTAACTATAGACACTGTACTATACATTAGGTCTCCAGAATTGATCAGTCTTATAACTGAAAGTTTGTACACTTTGATCAAAATCTCCACAATCCCTCAACCCTCATTCCCTGGTAACCACCATTCTACTCTTTGTTTCTATGAATTCTACTTTTTTAGATTCCACATGTAAGTGAAATCATACAGTGGTTTTCTTTTTCTCTGGCTAATTTCACTAAGAGTATGTCATCCAGGTTCATCCATGCAGTAACAAATATCAGATTTTCTTCTTTTTAAGGCTGAATTAATATTCCATTATATACATATATGACATTTTCTTTATTTATCTGTTGATAGACACTTAGGCTGTCTGCATATCTTGTTTATTATAAAGCTGTAATGAAAATGTAGTACAGTTACCTCTTCAAGATAGTGATTTCATTTCCTTTGATTTTATATTCAGGAGTGGGATTTCTAGATCATATGGTGGTTTTATTTTTATTTATTTCAGAAACCACCAAACTGTTTTCCAAAAATTCTGTACCAATTTACATTCCCACCCATAGTGGACAAGGGTTTACTTTTCTCCTTACCTTCACCAACACTTGTTATCTTTTCACTTTTTTATAAGAGCTATCCTAACAGATATGAGTTAATATCTCATTGTGGTCTTGATTTGAATTTCCCTGATGATTACTGATATAAAGCATCTTTTCATATACCTGTTGGTCAGTTTTACTTTTTTTTTAAAGATGTCTATTCAGGTCCTTTGCCCAATTTTTATTTAGTTTTTTTTTTTTACTGTTTTTTGTAAGTGCTCCTTATGTATTTTTGCTATTAACCCCTTATCAGATATATGATATGGAAATACTTTCTCCCATTCTATAGGTTGCCTTTTCATCTTGGTGATTATTTCTTTTGCTGTGCATAAATGTTTAGTTGATGTAGTCATACTTATTTTCCATTATGCTCTTTTCTTGGACTGTTAGTTTTCAGATCTTAAGTTTAATTCTTTAATCCATTTTGATTTGATTTTTTTGTGTGGCGTAAGACTAGGGTCCAATTTCATTCTTTTGCATGTGAATATCCATTTTTCCTAGCACCATTTGTTGAATAGATTATCCTTTTACAATTGTGTAGTTTTGGTGCCTTGTCAAAGATTAATTGATCATATATGCATGGGTTTATGTCTGGGCTCTCCATTCTGTTTCACTGATCTATGTGCCTGATTTTATGCCAGTACAATACTGCTTCGATTGACACAGTTTTGTAATATAATTTGAAATTAGGAACTGTTATGTCTCCACCTTTGTTCTTATTGTTAAAAATTGCTCTAGGTCTTCAAATTCTTTAATGGCTCCACACAAATTTTAGTATTTTTTTTTTCTATTTTTAAAAAAATGCTATTGGGAATTTGATAAGGTATGTATCAAATCTGAGGATCATGTGGGGTAGCATGAATGTTTTAACAATATTAATTCTCCCAATGTATGAAGATATCTTTCCATTTATTTGTGTCTTCTTCAAGTTTTTGAATCAATATTTTGTAGTTTTCAGTGTACATATCTTTCACTTCCTTGGTTAAATTTCTTCCTAAGTATTTTATTCTTTCAGATGCTATTATAAATGAGATTTTTTCTTAATTGTTTTCAGACACTTCATTGTCAGTTTATAGAAATGCAACTGATTGTTGTATGCTGATTTTGTATTTTGCAACTTTGCTGATTGTTTATTTCTTCTAATAGCTTTTTCTTGAAGTCTTGGATTTTCTCTATTTAAGATCATATCATCTGTAAACAGAAGATTTTACTTCTTCCTTTCTGATTTGGATGTCTTTTCTTTCTTTTTCTTGCCTAATTCCTCTGGCTAAGAGTTCCAACATTTTGAATAGGAATAGTAAGGGTGAATACCCTTGTCTTGTTCTTGATCTTAGAAGAAAACCTTTTCATTATTCACCATTAAGTATGTTAATTGTTGGCTTGTTACATATGGCCTTCATCATTTTGAGCTACATTCTTTCTGTACCTCATTTGTTGAGGGTTTCTATCACAAAGAATTGTTGAATTTTGTTAAATGCTTTTTCTGCATCTATTAAGTTGATTATATGATTTTTATCTTGCATTCTGTTAATGTAGTATATCACATTTATTTATTTGCATATGCTGAAATGTTATTGCATCCCAGGGACAAATCCTACCCTATCATGATGTATAATCATTTTAATGTGCTGTTGAATCTGGTTTGCTAACATTTTGTTGAGATTTTTTTTTTTTTTTTTGAGAATTTTTGTGTTTATGTTCATTCAGGATATTGGCCTGTAATTTTCCTTGTAGTGCCCTTGTCTGACTTTAGTAGCAGGGGAACACTGTCCTTGTAAGATGAGTTTGGAAGTGTTCTTTTCTCTTAAAATTTTTGGAAGTGTTTGAAAAGAAGTGATATTCACTCTTTTTAAAATTTTTGGTAGAATTCACCAGTGAAACCATCTGGTCCTGGACTTTTCTTTGTTAGGAGGTTTTTCATGACTGATTTAATCTCCCTACTTGTTTTTGGTATATTCAGATCTTCTATTTATTCATGATTCAGTCTTGATAGAGTGCATTTTGAGGAATTTACCATTTCTTCCAGGTTATCCAAATTTTTAGTGTATATTTGTTCATATTACTTTTTTTGCATTTCTGTGTTATCATATATAATGTTTCCTTTCTCATTTTTGATTTTATTTATTTGAGTCTTCTCTTTTTTCATTAGTTACTCTGGCTACAGGTTTGCTAATTTTGTTTACCTTTTTCAAAAAACCAACTTTTAGTTTTTAAAAATCTTTTCTATTGTCTTATGGTCTCTATTTCATTTATTTTTGTTCTGATACTTGTTATTTTCTTCATTCTGCTAATTTTGGGCTTAGTTTGTTATTTCCCTAGTTCCTTGAGATGTAGCATTAGGTTATTTAATTAAGATCTTTCTTTTTTTTTTAACATAGGGCTTTATTGCTATAAAATTCCCTTTAACTGCTTTTCCTGCATCCAAAAAGTTTTAATATTTTGTTTCCACTTTTGTTTGTCTCAAGATATTTCCTAATTTCTATTTTGATTTATTCTGTGACTAATTGGTTGTTCAATAGTGTGTCATTTAATGTCCACATATTTGTGAATTTTCCATTTTTCCTTTTATTATTGATTTCTATTTTAACACCACACTGTAGGGGCACATGCAGGGAGCTGACCACGGGAGGGGGCAAGGGGAGGAGCACATAGAATGTTTGGGGACACCCATGGGCCATCTGAGACGGTCTGCAAGTGGTTTGTGGGTGGGAGTTCTGATGGAGTCCATGAAGCCATTAGTAGGATCTGTGGCCCTTTATTGAGTTTGTAGCTCTGGTTACTGTGTCTCCACCTCTCTTCCCTGATCTCAGTCTCTGCTGACCTCTTACCTTGCTGATCACCTCAGTATTCTGGGTGAGAGAAAGAAGTGGGCCTCTTAGGCTGCATCCTGTACCCTGGAGGATGCCAAGTTCTCATTCATTAGTTCTCACTTTCCCCATGGGTGAAATCACAGACTAATGGGGTGTCTCTTGGTACTGTGCTGTGCCACTTTGGGGGAGGGCTGATATAAGTAAAGTAAAACTGTTTTTCTTATTTTCTTCAATGCATCTATTCTTGGATTTTTGCTCCTATGGTGTGCTGGAACTTCTCTCCTGAACTACTGAATTCCCACAAAACTACTCTAGTCCATGGATGGTTGCCAAAACTGAAGTTATCCAGGAGAATAAAAGCTGAAAACTCCTAATCTGTCATCTACTCCCCCATTTCACTTTCAGCTACATATTATTTTTTTTCTCAGCTATACCAGAAAACTACATTTTTCACTCTTCTCCACATGCTGCTCCAATGACATGAAATACATCTTCCTTGCTCCTGATTCCAATTCATCTCTGGGCTGTTTAATTTTATCTGTACTATAAAACCTTGTTCTGCTGGCTTCCACTTGAATCATGTGTCCCTTCTATATGCTCTCATATCATATATGACTCTATTATAACTCTTAGTAGTATTTTCTATAGTATATAGTAAATGTTTATTATTCAGTAACAGACAGAAAACTATCTAAAACAGGAATTATATCTTATTTATATTCCTAACACCTAGCCTGGTGCCTACAGTATGGGATGTATTCAAATTTGTTGAATAATTTTAGTCCCATTTGAGGTAGATATGATGCTCACTTTATAGTGAAAAAGTTCCTATTTGGGACATGTCAGTGCATTAAGCTCAGTAAATCTCACTTGCTCTTTATTCTCTGTGATTGGAATTTATTTTCAGTGGTTAATTATATATTTTGTGTGGAAACATACCTAAGCAGAAATCATGAAAATTCATGCCACTCAAGATTTTCAAAGAAATTGGAGCATTTCTACTTCTAAATATCTTCCCTGAGCTTTCAAGTGTCCTCAGGGTAAGGTGGTGAACTAAGCTATATTCCTCAAGTAGTTGACTCTGAAGCTATAAATGTGAGGAAAAAAGGAGTACTCTGATAATTTTACAATCAAGATTTAGACAAAAACAAGTCTATAATAGAACTGAAGTCCTGAGGAAAGTTGGACTACAAGAGCAGGTAGTGGTGTGGATTATAAGAAATTTTAATGTCTTTATGAGATTCCCAGATGTATAAAACAAAGAACAAAAGTCCTACCTTTTGGCAAACAGTTACTATCACCTAATGCATTGTTAAAGTGTCCATTCTGAAGGCCAGGCAGGTTAAATAAAAATGAAAAATGTGTAGAGTCGATGTTGTGATGTTAACCACACAGTTGGTGTTATCTCCAGTTTTTATCCCAATTCTTTCTATTTGATGCTTAAATCTACTAGCAGTTTTAATGACCAGATTAATTCCTTCTTATATATTAATTCTATTTCCAGAGAATTTTTAAAAGGAAAAGGCCATTTCTTTTTGTTGTTGTTGCTTTCCACATAGTGTCTAAAATTTATTTTTAATCATTCCCCAAATATAGTGACTCTTAAAATTTTTACTGTTATAACAACATTTTGTGAGAATACTGTTACAGTAGTCCTCATAATAAAATGTTTACAAGCTGCACAAAATTACTTATTTACTTTAAGGAGTATTCTACAGAACTAAATTCATGTACATAGAATAAGAGAATAGGTAAGTGTACTGGGCTAGAAATAGATAAGTGTACATTATTAGGGCAAAAAAAATTGAACATAATTATTAAGATGTGATGAAGGAAGAGCTAGTTGGAGGAGATTTAAGCAGTCCACAAAACAATGTTTATAAAGAAAATACGAGATATTTTACCAGAAATGCAAAAATTAGCATAAAACACAGGATGGCAGAAATTTAGATGACTGGGCAGGATATGCTTGGATGCAAGGTATTTTCAAAAAAGTCCCAACTTGCTACAGATGTTAAGTTGGGTAAACTTGAAGTCTTGGCTGTGACTGGCTTCCAGAGGGAGCTATTCATATTATACCATTATACCATTCAAAGAAGGATGTTTTTGAAATTTGGACTTTCACCAGTGAGGTGAGAAGAAAACGTTGTATAGAGAAATGAAGTTTCTACTATACTACTTACTCTTTCAATAGCCCATTTCAATAACATAGTTCAAATGGATGTATATTCAAGATTAGGAGTTGGCAATTATTTTATATAAAGACCAGAATAGTAACTATTTTCAACTTTGTGGGCCATGCAGCCCAGTCTCTATTGCAACTATTCAACTCTGCTCTTCTAGTGCAAAAGTAGCCATAGACAGTACACAAATAAAAATGGGGATGTCTGTGTTACAGTAAAACTTTTTCTGCAAAAACAGATGGTAGGCAATTTTGGCCTACACACAAGCCATACTTTGCCGATTCATGATTTAGATAAATGAAATAACAGAAAATATCAACTTTTCCTGCTTGTCTTTGTCTGCAACTAAATGTTTTAAACATGGGCCTGCAATATCTATAAACTAAAACTATCTCAAATCCAAATCTTGGACAAAAAGCAAAAACATATTTCTTTAAAAATGTGTAAGTACAAAACTAAGCAAGACTTTGCTTTCTGAACTGGTAGATATCAAATAGAAAGGATCACTCTGAGAAATTAGATGTTACCCAGGTAAATAATGTCATTGAAAGAAACAAGCAAAAATATATTGTATTCTATTCTAAGCAAAGTTGATTAGAAGAATGTCACAACTAGATGTTATAGTCAAATTTCTCAGGTTTATAGAAAATAGAGCAGAAAAAATCTGTAATCATATAATCGGAAAAATAAAAGATCATGTTACATACAAGAGTAAAAAACAAAAATACTTTTTTTTTTTTAAACATCTTTATTGAAGTATAATTGCCTTACAATGGTGTGTTAGCTTATGCTTTATAACAAAGTGAATCAGTTATACATATGCAATATGTTCCCATTTCTCTTCCCTCTTGCATCTCCCTCCCTCCCACCCTCCCCATCCCACCCCTCTAGGTGGTCACAAAGCACCGAGCTGATATCCCTGTGCTATGCGGCTGCTTCCCACTAGCTATCTATTTTACATTTGGTAGTGGATATATGTCCATGACACTCTCTTACCCTGTCCCATCTCACCCCAACCCCTCCCCATATCCTCAAGTCCATTCTCTAGTAGGTCTGTGTCTTTATTCCTGTCTTGCTACTAGGTTCTTCATGGCCTTTTTTTTTTTTTCCTTAGATTCTGTATATATGTGTTAGCATACTGTATTTGTTTTTCTCTTTCTGACTTACTTCACTCTGTATGACAGACTCTAACTCCATCCACCTCATTACAAATACCTCCATTTCATTTCTTTTTATGGCTGAGTAATATTCCATTGTATATATGTGCCACATCTTCTTTATCCATTCATCTGTCGATGGACATTTAGGTTGCTTCCATGTCCTGGCTATTGTAAATAGAGCTGCAATGAACATTTTGGTACATGACTCTTTTTGACCTATGGTTTTCTCAGGGTATATGCCCAGTAGTGGGATTGCTGGGTCGTATGGTAGTTCTATTTGTAGTTTTTTAAGGAACCTCCATACTGTTCTCCATAGTGGCTGTATCAATTTACATTCCCACCAACAGTGCAAGAGTGTTCCCTTTCCTCCACACCCTCTCCAGCATTTATTGTTTCTAGATTTTTTGATGATGGCCATTCTGACCAGTGTGAGATGATATCTCATTGTAGTTTTGATTTTCATTTCTCTAATGATTAATGATGTTGAGCATTCTTTCATGTGTCTGTAGGCCATCTGTATATCTTCTTTGGAGAAATGTCTATTTCAAAAATACTTTTAATGTCTGAATTTTTCTATAACATTTTGTCATAAAATAATTTAAAAATTCAATGTTTTAAGGAAACATAATGTTCATAAATAGATTAAAAAATATAAGGCCAGTACATAATTTTTTAAAGACTAAAGAACAAGAGTTTCTAACATGCAAGCACTCTACATATCTTCAAGAGATTCTTGATGTCAGAAAAAATATGCTGAATTTCCTACATACTTTCCCCAGGCCCCAGCTAGTGATTGTTCTTATCAATGGGCGATGATGAGCATGCCATTCTGCTGGTTTTGTGAAGACTGCCACCATGTCCATCTTCCGCTGCACACACGGTGGGGTGTTACTCCAGGACCTTGTGTAAGCTCCCCTATCCATTAAACCATTGATGTCTCTATTGCTGACTGCAGGCACTTTCTTTGATCTTAAAGCTGGGCAGGTGCAGCCCAGCCCAGCCTGTGGGGTGCAGCCCAACAATAAAGTTTAAAAATAATACAAATATCAAGTTTTTTGGAAAAAAAATGTATATTTCATAACCATTTGGACTGAAAATTTTAGTTCATCAAAAAATATGAAAAATAGATAAAGAAAAGAATAAATAAGCTTGCAAAATATATTTTCATAAAGAATGATGTAGTGTGATAATCATTATAGAATTTTATAGTGCTGGGATTTTGATAAAAAACATGAATTTCAGTTATCTTTACTTTAGGTTCACCATAGAAAAATAAAAACAAAATGTGCAATTTCTGAATCATTTGAGGAAAAAAAATGAATTTGTCTAAATTATATGGTAAAAATACTCTCCCAAATAGTTTGTCTTTCAAAGAAGAAATAAAATTTGCCTATGTAGAATACAAAATATGACTACAATACTAAATATCTAAAATTATGGTATGAGCTACAGCTAAAGTAGTAGGAACACGGTAATTTATAAAAGTAAGATTTGTTAATATTCACCCAAAGAGCATGGTAAAATGAGGAATCAAATGATCCAATAAAACTATGATGAAAAACTTAATAAAAATCAATGAATGCCATTAAGAAAAATGTAGAAAAGTAAATATGAGATCTGGTTCTCTTATTCATAATAGAATTATAGAAATATCTCAAAAGACTAAGCAAGAAATATGAGATATCATTAAACCTTAGAACACAATATATGGGACTTTGTACCCCCTTCCACTGTCTTATTCTGAGTATCAACTACAGGGATTCTTCCTCACTCCTCATCCCCTTTCCATATAATGTAAAATAATGAAGTATATTTCTGTGAAAAATTGAAATGAAATGCCCCTAGAGTATAAAATATCCTTGCAATGGATCACTCATAGTAGAAAGTGAATAATATGTGTTTTCTCAACTGTTAAGCTCATAGTTTAAATTCATTACATGATTAACTGGATTTCATCTTCATATGTGTGTCCAATTTTCTATACGGTTTTTATCTTTCTTTTTGAAAATTGATTTTTAAGAATGATATATATTTAAGATATTGATTCTTTGTCCATTTACTTATAGCAAATATCTTTCCCCAGGGTGAGAGTTCTCCATTTATACTTTTTATGATATGAAGTTCTTATTTTAAATATATTACATATATATATACATATACATACATATATCTATATATAAGTTTTTTCCTGATTTTTGCTTTTGCAGACTTTAAGAAACACTTCTCTACTCAAAGGAAAAAATATTCATCTACTGACTTTAAAAATATACAAAGTTTTGCTCTTTGTATTTAAGTATTTATTTCATGAAAAATTGACCAAAAAATTATACAACAAAGCACACCATTGTGAAATATTGTCAGAATAACAATAAAAAGAAGATTTAAACATGTTCAAAGAAAACTTAAAAAAAATATATTACCTAAAGGAAACTGGACTCAAAAGAGCATCAGAACTTCAACATCAATTCAGGATGCAAAAATACTGTGGAGTAATGTTTCAAGATCACTAGGGAAAACAATTTTCAATTAAGAAATTTTTTTTCTTATGTACACTATCAAATATGAAGTTAGTATAAAGAAAATTTTAAATATGAAAGGAGTAAAGGCTGTACCTACCATATACTTTTCCTTAGAATATTTCTGGACAATGTGCTTCAGCAGGATGAAAGATTGAAACAAGACAAAGGAAAATACTGAGATTTAAGGAACATATTATCCAGTGCAAAGATATTATCCAGTGCAAAGTAGTGCTGAGGAGTCCCAGGATGATCACCATCTACAAGTCCTAGAGAGCAGCCAGTCCAGATTAGAGAAGGTGAGAGGATGGCTGTGACAAGATAATTTATATCAAAGTTCAAAAAAGGAAGTTTTATATTAAATCTTAACATTTATTTTTAAAAATCTCCAAAATTTGTTAGATTGGTTGAAATCTTTTGATGTAATTAAAACTAGATACTTAGAAAGCTAAGCAAATTTCCTTCTAAGGAAGTAGAAATTATAAACTTCAAAAATAATTTAAAGACATAGAAAACACCATAATCATAGTCTACTTCTTTGTACAGAAGTGCTTATTACTTAATATGAATACTACTGGTTTAAGCAAAAGTTTTAACATTTAGAAGATAGAAGAATGTATCTGTTCAGGTTCAGCCAGAGAAATATAACCTTTAGAAGTTGAATATATATATACATATTTCATGGATTTGGCTTATACCCTGGTGGAGGCTGGTAAGACAAGTTCAAAATATGTTGGGCTAGCCATCAAGAACGGCAGGTTGGAACACTTGGATATTAGCTAAAGCTTCTATTCACAGGCAGACTGCTTTGACTCAGGCTCACTCAAATTACCTAGAATAATCTCCTTTACTTAATCACAACTACAAAATACCCTCAAGATAATAGCTAGGTTGGTATTTGATTAAATAACTGAGGACTGTAGCCTACCAAACTGACCTATAAAACATATCATCACAGGGAAATAAATATTTAACTGCAACAAGAACTCAATAAATAATTATACGAAAGATTGTTTAAGAAATACTTGAATAAGCAAATGTAATGCCATCTCAGCAAAGTCTCAGGACAAAAAATTACTATATGAAAATCAGTTGTATTTCTAAATACTAATAGTGAACTACTAGAAAGAGAAATTATGAAAATAATTTCACTTACAATTGCATAAAAAATTTAACCAAGGAGGTGAAAAACCTGTACACTGAATAATATAAGACATTGATGAAAGAAATTGAAGATGATACAAACAAATGGAAAGAGATTCTGTGCTCAGGGATCACAAAATTAATACTGTTAAAATGACCATATTGCCCAAAGCAATCTATAGTTTCAAGGTGTTCCCTATCAAAATTCCAATGTCATTTTTCACAGAAGTAGTACAAATAATTCTAAAAATTATATTGAACCACAAAAGATCCCAGATAGCAAAAGCAATCTTTGAAAAAAGAACAAAGTTGGAGGCATCACATTTTCTGATTTCCAATCATATTACAAAGCTATAGTAATCAAAATCATACGGTATTGTTGTAAAAACAGACACATAGATCAATGGAACAGAATAGAAAGCATAGAAATGAACCCATGCATATATAGTCAATTAATTTACAATGAAGGAGTCAAGAATATACAAGGGGGGAAGGATAGTGGTGTTGAGAAAACTAGACAACCACATGCAAAAGAATGAAAATGGATCACTATCTTACACCATACACAAAAATAAATTCAAAATACATTAACACTTGAATATAAGACATGAAACTGTAAAACTTCTAAAGGAAAACATAGGAGGTAAACTCTTTGACACAGGTCTTGGTAATGATTGTTTGAATTTGACACCAAAACAAAGGCAACAAAAGCAAAAGTAAACAAGTGGGACTACATCAAACTAAAAAGCTCTGTACAGCAAAGGAAATCATCAACAAAATGAAAAGGTAATCTATGGAATGGGAAAAAATTATCTGCAAATCATGTATCTGATAAAGGATTAATATTCAAATTATATAAATGACTCACAATTTAATAACAAAAAAAAATTTGTGACAATGTGGATGACACTTGAGGGCATTATGTTAAGTGAAATAAATCAAACAGAGAAAGACAAATACTGTATGATCTCACTTATGCACAGCAAAAAAAGGGAACTCATAGATACAGAGAACAGATCGGTGGTTGCCAGAAGTGGTTGTTGGGGGCTGGGCAAAAGAGTGAAGGTGGTCAAAAGACACAAAAAAGTCCAGTTATAAGACAAATAAGCCCTTGGAGTGCAATGTACAGTGTGATGACTATAGTTAACCATACAATGTTGCATATTTGAAAGTTGTTAAGGTAGCAGATATTAAAAGTTCTGGTCACAAGAAAAAAATTTATAACTGTGAGGTGATGGATGTTAACTAAACTAGTGTAATCATTTCACAATATATACATATATTAAATCATTGCATTTTATACCTAAAAATAATACAGTTATATGTCAATTACATCTCAATAAAAAAGCAAAGAAATACCTGAATAAGCAAATGCAATGCCCACTCTGCTCAAAAACAGCAATGGTCTTGGGTTACATTAGACAATCAAACTCACTACACATCATTAGGTTTATTGCTTGTAAGAAGCAATTTAGGATGGACAACAATATGGAGAGTAGGACAATAGCATGAAAGACGACCCTATTCTTAGGCCAGCCTTTCAACTATGTCAAAGATAGTCCATATTTGGGAGGCATGTGGTCATAGAAGACAGAGTAGAACCAGTGATTATGAAATTCCATTAACATTTTTGTTTGTTTTCTTTTTGACAGGACCCATCTAATTACTGAATCTAAACTGTGTTTGTGGCTTAAGCCAATCATAGGAGGACATATTACCTAAGACTGAACAGAAAATTCTTAAATATGTTTAGTTTTGAATCTAGAATTAGGAGAACATTTATCCCTGGTAAATATGTTTCATTTCTTTTTAAAAAACAAAAAAGCTTTATTTAGATATGATTGATATACAACAAAATTCACCCTTTAATGAAAAAATTAATACTTTGACACCAGTGAAATTATAACCATAATTGAGATAATGAACATATACATCACACCTCAAAGATCCTCATACCCCTTGGGAATCCCTAGACAACCAATGATATGCTTTCTGTCATTGTAGATTTGTTTGCATATTCTATAATTTTATATACATGGAGTCATAGAGAATGCATTTTTTGTCTGGTTTCTTTCACTCAGCATAAATATTTTGGAATTCATCTGTGCCATTACAGGTATCCATACTTCTTTTTTTTTTTATATTGCTAAGTGGTATCTATTGTATGAATACATCACCGTTAGGTTGTCCATTCACCTGTTAATGGACATTTGGTTATTGGACAGTTTACATTTATTTTAAATAGAGTTGCTATGAACATTTGTATACAGGTCTTTGTATGGAAATGTGCTTTCATGTGGAATGGCTGGATCCTACAGTAGGAGAACAGTCAACTTTTTAGAAAGCAGCATATAGGACTTCTAGCTGCTCCTTATCCTTGCATACACTTAATGTTGCCCGTCTTTGTAATTTTAGACACATTAATAGTGATGGAATCTAATTGTGGTTTTAATTAGCATTTCTTTAATGAAAAATGGTGTTGAATATCTTTTCATATGCTTATTTTCCATCCATGCATCTTCTTTGGTGAAGTGTTCAATGTTTTGTCTATTTTTAAATGGTTATTGTTTGTTTTCTTATTTTCTTATTATTGAGATCAGAAAGTTATCTATACATTTTGGATGCAAATATTTTTTATCAAATGTATGATTTGAAAATATTTTCTTCCAGTCTGTGATTTGTCATTCTACTAACTGTGTTTTGAAGAGCATAACTTCTGATTTTGATGAAGTCCTATCTACCAATTTGCCCCTTTATGAATTGAGTTTTGGGTAATGTATCTAAGAAATCTTTACCTAATTCAACTTTACAAAGTTTACAAAGATTTTCTCTTACATTTTCTTCATTAAGTTTATAGTTTTAGGTTTTGTATTTGCATCTATGATCCATTTTGTGTTAGTTTTTGTGTATGGTATGAGGTATTAATTGAAGTTCACTTTTTCACCTGTGAATACATATCTCATTGTTCCAGCACCATTTATTGAAAAGTTGGTCCATTCTCTACTGAATTACCTTTAAATCTTTATTTAAAATTAATGAACCAGGGCTTCCCTGGTGGCGCAGCGGTTGAGAATCTGCCTGCCAATGCAGGGGACACGGGTTCGAGCCCTGGTCTGGGAAGATCCCACATGCCGCGGAGCAACTGGACCCGTGAGCCACAATTACTGAGCCTGCGCGTCTGGAGCCTGTGCTCCGCAACAAGAGAGGCCGCGATAGTGAGAGGCCCGCGCACCGCGATGAAGAGTGGCCCCCACTTGCCGCAACTAGAGAAAGCCCTCGCACAGAAACGAAGACCCAACACGGCCATAAATAAATAAATAAATATATTAAAAAAAAAAAAAAAAAATTAATGAACCATCTATCTGTTTACTTCTCATCCACCATCTATTATTATAACTGGGATTTGTTATCACAAGATCTTGTTTAATGTAGCTTTTGAATTAATCTTGAAATGAGGTAGTATAAATCTTCTAAACTTGCCCTTTTTTAAAGTTGTTTTGGCTAGTCTACATTAAAATGTTTTTTTCCAATATGAATGTTAGAATCAGCTTGTCAACTTCTACAAAATAAAAATATCTTTTGCATAAAATCCATGGGTGAAATCTTAGCAATACTGAATGAATGAATCTTTGCATACTTTTAAAATTCACATAACAAATCAAACACCATGGACAAGAGCAGTCACCATTTTACTGAGTGATGCTAAAGAATAATGTGTTCCAACTTTGCAATGTTAAATGTAACTATTATGCTAAGACATTTAACTCTGTCATATTTATGTTAATGAGTTTCTTGGAATTTATGATAAAACACACACACATACACACACACACATATATATATGAGAAATTCCATGTATTTCATTTTGCTTCAAGATACCATACTAAAAAAAAATAAGGGTGTAGACGCTAATGACAGGCCACTTGTATGTGAAAGTTGAGGCCATTCCTTAACTTCTTAGCATAATTCTCAGTGACTCAGTTTTAAAGATCTATTCATTAATATTCTTAAGTGGATTTTTTCCAAACCTAGCAGCAGGGCTCAAATGCATTTTGTTATAGTAATGAAATATTTTACATAAGTGAGGAAATTCACTAAGTTAGTTGCCTGAGATTTTTACCCCGATTGCAATCATTTTGAAAGTATTGACATTTTGTAGCATGTAAAGTTATCAGGTTTTATGAAGTTGTGACCTACAAAAAGTTTCACCTGATGATATTTCTTCAAAACTCTTTCCAGTGGTGAAAGAGGTTCTTATATGGATGATGCCTAAGGAAGTTTGTTATCCTAAAAATAAATGATCATTTAAAATGTTTACTTTGGAAGAGTTGCATTAGACATAAGTAAGTAAAAATTCTTACCCCAGGGAGAATCTCAGCGGGCAAATAATAAAACCCTACTTTCTCTTGCCTTCATCAGTAGCAGAAACTTAGAACAGTGGGGAACAGGGTCATTGAATGAGAGCAAGAAGGGAGCTTTTATCACTCTTGTAGCTGGGGTCCTGATATTGAATATCATTTGAGTTTGTGTTACAACAGATTTTATTCAGCTCCTGCCTTTTGGTAACCTTATATAAGTAACAAAAACACTGTCCTGGACCCCGGTACATCTAACAGAGACCCTAAAATTATTCAGCTTTGATCCACATTTCCTATCCTCTATGCCTAGCTTCTATTTTCAATGGGCTATTTATCAAGGATTACCTTATCCCAGCCTTCCTGACTCTGCACTTCTGTTGATTTCCCCCAGTTATAAGCTTAAACCTGTACTAGTTTGCTCGTGCTGTTATAACAAATTACCATAGACTGGGTGGCTTAAACAACAGACATTTATTTCTCACAGATGTGGAAAATGAGAAGTCCAAGATCAAGGTGCCAGCTAATAGGGTTCCTGGTGAGGTCTCTCCTCTTGGCTTGCAGATGGCCACCTTCTCTCTGTATCCTCACATGGTGGAAATAGAGCATTCTCTCTTCTCCTTCTTGTAAAGCCACTAACCCCATCATGAGGACCCCACACTTATGACCCCATCTTATCCTAAATACTTTCCTAAGTCCCCTTCTCCAAATACCAACCCATTCAGGGTTACGGCTTCAACAATTCAGTCTCAAGCAAAACTTTTGGGATATGATTGTAGTAATGAATGAAGGCTGCATTTGCCTTTTCCCCTTACACATTTGACAGCATCAGACAGCCTGGCTCTTTCAGTTCTCTCTGTCTGTCCCAGATCTATCAGGCACCTACTTTCTTTTATTTGAGGAGGAAAATACACTTGTTTTGTGGTCTAGCACTCTGGTATATGACAGTGTGCAAACACTATATGATGAATGTCATTGCAGTGCATTTGAGATAATATCTATATGTCCCAAGTGTCATGCACAAATAATTAAACAAAACAAAAAAAAACCACTAGAATTGGTAGCAGCAAATCACATCTCTTTAAAACTGCTCATTAACAGCTTATCAACAGTGCTGATTTGCCCACTTAATCTCTACCATTACCTAATTTTGTTGCAAAGGACATAAATAATATTTTCTAATAAAGGGTGATGTAAGAAATTTTCATCATTATCAAGGAATGTGTTCCTTTTTAGTGTTTTACTCCTAGGATTGAGAATAAATTATGATGCAAATAACAGACACATTTTTACTTAAGGTTATAAAATTTCTCTTGGCCCCAAACACCATGAATTATATAGATTCTAGTAGAGACTCATCAATGATGGGGTGGGAATCTTTCTGGTTTTCATTTTTACTGAGCTTTATAATTCTACAAATTCTAGTTATACATTTCTGCCCTTCTATCTTTCAGGCTGAAAATTTCCTCTGCCTATAATCTAGGGGACCTTGTTTCTCTCCAACCCGCTTTGTTTCTTCTCCTTATTTAGGCAATATAGCATTGTGGCTGTGAGAATTGACACAGAATGTCTGAGTGTAAATCCAGCCCTTACCACTTAACCAGTGTCTAGTTTTCCTTACCTGTTGAAATAGGAATATTAAAAAGTTCCTTATAACGCTTGTGAAGACTAAATGAACTAGTATATGTAAAGTGCTTAAAATAGTTCCTGGCATGGAGTGAACAATTTATAAGCGGTAACAATTATTATTACTAATAATAGTATTTTTTGGCTTTCTACAGATTTGAGAAATCTTGTCATTACACCTGTCCTTGGGCATCTTGCTGCTGGAACTTTTCCTACTTTCCCTGCAGAGGCACACATAAGAATTCTCCCCAAGAACTGACTTTAAAATATTGTATGAGTGTAGGTGTTGCTTGTGTGTTTGGTGAATTTTACAAATAGAATCAGGAGTCAAGTATTTCAGCCCTTAGCATTGCTGGGGAAGAGTGAGCTGAAATCTCAGTCATGTGTTTGGTATTTCATAAACATTAGCTCATTTAACCTTCAGAGTGAGCATATATCTGGATTAATATCACTGCACCTAATTTACAGATGCGTGAATTGAGACGACCTCTAGGTCATGAGGCTAGTCAGTGTGAAATTCAGCAACCAAAGCTATTTTTTTCTGAATTGTTCTGCCATAAAGATTGTGTACTAATATGACTAATTACAATAAGCACATTTGATTAACTATTTGATTAGTAAATAATAAAATAATCAAATGTATCTTTTTAAAGAGAGGAACCATATACTTTATATTCCACTTTTGGTTTAACATTTTTACAAGTTTAAAAAATTTTATTTTTTCCAGCTTTACTGAGGTATAATTGACATATTTATCATTGTTTTATTCTCTTCAGCACTAAAAATGATATACAGGGATACAATTTTCAGAAATTGATTTCAACTCCTTAGTGTTTAGTGTGTGATCAGAGGGTCGAAAGTGAATACAATATAATCCTCACTTTCAAGGAATTTAAAATATTCTGTAAAATTGAGTGTATCAAATGATAGATGGAACTAATCTTATTAGAAAGGCATAACATAGTAAAAATCAGCTATAATTTATTTAGGGCTTAGCATATGCCAACAACTATAATAAGAATTTTAAAATTTCCTCTTTAAGCCTCCCACCTGCTATATGACATAGGCATTTATTGTATCTGCTTTATTGAAGAAACTATTGAAAAACAGAGGTTAAAGTACATATGGTGGTCATATATTTTGTGACTTCAAATCACAAAAACAGAATATGGAAAGAAACATTCTAAGTTATCCAGACTGTAAACCCAGCCTATGTAATGTAGGACAAAACCTAATTCAGTTTCTTGAGTGGAAGGTGTATTTGAGTGAACATGTTGTTAATCTTGCCACCTGAACTAAAACAAGAATTTAGAGATGAAAGGACCTCTCTATGAAAACAGTTACATTGTTGCAGATTGAGCCCCTTGAAAATATTTAGGCCTGGATTTTTGCACAATTACAAGTAGCCCTTTTTGGACTTCCCTGGTGGCACAGTGGTAAACAATCTGCCTGCCAATGCAGGGAACATGGGTTCGAGCCCTGGTCCTTGAAGATCCCACATGCCACAGAGGAACTAAGCCCGTGAGCCACAACTACTGAGCCCGCATGCCACAACTACTGAAGGCTGCATGCCTAGATCTTGTGCTCCACAGCAAGAGAAGCCATCACAATGAGAAGCCCACATACTGCAATGAAGAGTAGCCCCCGCTCACTGCAACTGGAGAAAACTCATGCACAGCAACGAAGACCCAATTCAGCCAAAAACAAATAAAATTTAAAACTTAAAAAAAAGAAACAAAAAAAAAGAAAACAACAAATAGCTCTTTTTTCCTGATAATACAAGTTAAATTCCTCAACTTGATTATGAAAAGAGTCTTACATTTCCTCAAATAATTCTTCATCACATATGTAAATTTCAGAAGCAGTGAAAATGAATATAAATTAAAACATGAAGAGAATGAATTACGTAAAATAATTCATTAAATGTATTATACAAAATTGCTTCTTTCTTTAGCTTAGAGGAAATGAGATGGTATTTCTTATGGCTCCCATCTATCACATGGTTAAATTTATATACTTCTAGGGACTTGGAGCCACTGTTTTCAATACAAACCCAGGTAAGGGTTATTATAATTACTGGCATCACAAATTTATTTTTAATTATTCATAAAAGTGATCTAACAATGGAATCCCTAAGTGAAAACACACAGTGCCGTTTTAGAAGCCATCTGTGATTGTTTCAGTCACCAATTAGATGCCAATTTTGTTTTCTATGTCAACTTAGAAACATATCTAAATTGATGGGGTATGTATTTTTCAACATATGATTTTTTTTCCAGGAGGAATATTCAACATCTTATTATATATAAGATATAAAAGATATCAGTGCTGCTGTGACACCTTAATGGGAAACAAACATAATGAAGAATTTGATAATGTGTAAACATGAGCTCATTTGATATAATTCAGCAATAATTATCCTCCACAACAATGCTGAAATTGGAGAAATGGAGGAAAAAAATGGCTCAGAGTCTAATCTACTGAATGCAAGCTATTACTAAGCATTTCACTTTGTTTATTGGTAAAATAATTTCAAATAATTCAGGTAATTTTCAAAACCTATCATCAGCCAATGGGGTAATATTGAGTCTGGCACAAGTTTTAGAGCATGCCAATCAATAATATGTGAATATAATGAAATCTCTTTTTCAGATGGCATTCTATTTTTTTTTTTTAATTTAAGTACAAATCATGTTTTATAAACTTAAAAAAAAAAAAAGTTTACAGGAAAAAATAAAAATAATCAACAATAATGATCCCAACACCAAGTTAACTAATCTTAGTAGTTTTGTGTATATTTTTTCCAATTTTTGGGGGGAGCAAAAATATACACGCATGTTTGACTACATTATTTGTACAGGAATGTGATCCTATTAAATTATTTTGTGACCTGCCTAGTATAACTTTATAATAAAGAAATTTCCACATTATCAAATGCTATTTTGCAGTATTAAATCATTGAATGGTTTTCCCACAGAGAGATACACCATAGTTCACTAACAATTTTTTTCCTATTGGAAATTTTCCACACTTTATTTATTTATTTTTCATCTTTATTGGAGTATAATTGCTTTACAATGTTGTGTTAGTTTCTGCTGTACAACAAAGTGAATCAGCTATATGTATACATATATCCCCATACCCCCTCCCTCTTGAACCTCCCTCCCACCCTCCCTATCCAGCCCTCTGGGTCATCACAAGGCATCGAGCTGATCTCCCTGTGATATGCAGCAGCTTTCCATTAGTTATCCATTTTACTTTTGGTAGTATATATATGTCAATGTTACTCTCTCACTTCATCCCAGCTTCCCCTTCCCCAGCTGTGTCCTCAAGTCCTTTCTCTACATCTAGTTGTGTATTCCTGTCCTGCCACTAGGTTCATCAATACCATTTTTTTTTTTGTGATTCCATATACATTCGTTAGCATACGGTATTTGTTTTTCTTTCTGACTGACTTCACTCTGTAGAACAGTCTCTAGGTCCATCCACCTGATTACAAATAACTCAATTTCGTTTCTTTTTATGGCTGAGTAATATTCCATTCTATATATGTGCCACATCTTCTTTATCCATTCATCTGATGATGTACATTTAGGCTGCTTCCATGTCCTGGCTATTGTAAATAGTGCTGCAATGAACATTGTGGTACATGTGTCTTTTTGAATTATGGTTTTCTCAGGGTATATGCCCAATAGCAGGATTGCTGGGTCATATGGTAGTTCTATTTTTAGTTTTTTAAGTAACCTCCATACGGTTCTCCATAGTGGCTGTATCAATTAACATTCCCACCAAGAGTGCAAGAGGGTTCCCTTTTCTGCACAACCTCTCCAGCATTTGTTTGTAGATATTTTGATGATGGCCATTCTGACTGGTGTGAGGCGATACCTCATTGTGGTTTTGATTTGCATTTCTCTAATGATTAGTGATGTTGAGCATCTCTTCATATGTTTGTTTTCCATCTGTATATCTTCTTTGGAGAAATGTCTATTTAGGTCTTCTGCCCATTTTTAGATTGGGTTGTTTGCTTTTATGATATTAAGCTGCATGAGCTGTTTGTATACTTTGGAGATTAATCCTTTGTCAGTTTCATTTGCAAATATTTTCTCCAATTCTGAGGGTTGTCTTTTCATCTTGTTTATGGATTCCTTTGTTGTGCAAACATTTTTAAGTGTCATTAGGTCCCATTTGTTTATTTTTATTTTTATTTCCATTACTCTAGGAGGTGGGTCAAAAAGTATCTTGATGCAATTTATGTCAAAGAGTGTTCTGCCTATATTTTCTTTTAAGAGTTTTATAGTATCTGGCCTTACATTTTGGTCTTTAATCCATTTTGAGTTTATCTTTGTGTATGGTATTAGGAAGTATTCTAATTTCATTCTTTTACATGTAGCTGTCCAGTTTTCCCAGCACCATGTATTGAAGAGGCTGTCTTTTCTCCACTGTATATTCTTGCCTCCTTTGTCAAAGATAAGGTGACCATATTTGTGTGGATTTGTCTCTGGCCTTTCTATCCTGTTCCATTGATACATATTTCTGTTTTTTGTGCCAGTACCATACTGTCTTGATCACTGTAGCTTTGTAGTATAGTCTGACTTCAGGGATCCTGATTCCTCCAGCTCTGTTTTTCTTTCTAAAGATTGCTTTGGCTATTCAGGGTCTTTTGTGTTTCCATACAAATTGTGAAATTTTTTGTTCTAGTTTTGTGAAAAATGCCACTGGTAATTTGAGAGGGATTGCATTGAATCTGTAGATTGGTTTGGGTAGTATAGTCATTTTCACAATTTTGATTCTTCCAATCCAAGAACATGGTATATCTGTCCATCTGTTTGTATCGTCTTTTATTTCTTTCACCAGTATCTTATAGTTTTCTACATAGAGGTCTTTTGCCTCCTTAGGTAGGTTTAGTCCTAGGTATTTTATTCTTTTTGTTATAGTGGTAAATGGGAGTTTTTCCTAATTTCTCTTTCTGATTTTTCATTGTTAGTGTATAGGAATGTAAGAGATTTCTATGCGTTAATATTGTATCCTGCTACTTTACCAAATTCGTTGATTAGCTCTAGTAGTTTTCTGGTGACATCTTTAGCATTTTCTACGTATAGTATCATGTCATCTGCAAACAGTGGCAGTTTTACTTCTTTTCCAATTTGGTTTCCCTTTATTTCTTTTTCTTCTCCAATTGCTGTGACTAAAACTTCCAAAACTGTGTTGAATAATAGTGGTGAGAGTAGGCACCCTTGTCTTGTTCTTGATCTTAGAGGATATGCTTTCAGTTTTTTCACCATTGAGAATGATGTTGGCTGTGGGTTTATCATATATGGCTTTTATTATGTTGACATCGGTTCCCTCTATGCCCACTTTCTGGAGAGTTTTTTTCATGAATTGGTGTTGAATATTGTCAAAAGCTTTTTCTGCATCTATTGAGATGATCATGTGGTGTTTATCCATCATGTTGTTCATATGGTGTATCACATTGCTTGATTTGCATTTATTGAAGAATCCTTGCAGTCCTGGGATAAACCCCACTTAATCATGTTGTATGATCCTTTTAATGTGCTGTTTGCTAGTATTTTGTTGAGGATTTTTCAATCTATGTTCATCAGTTATATTGGCCTATAGTTTTCTTTTTTTGTGACATCTTTGTCTGATTTTTGTATCAGGGTGATGGTAGCCTCATTGAATGAGTTCAGGAGTGTTCCTCCTTCTGCTATATTTTGGAAGAGTTTGAGAAAGATAGGTGCTAGCTTTTCTCTAAATGTTTGATAGAATTGTCTTGTGAAGCCATCTGGCCCTGGACTTGTTTTTTGGAAGATTTTTAATCACAGTTTCAACTTCAGTGCTTGTGATTGGTCTGTTCATATCTATTTCTTCCTGGTTCAGTCTCAGAAGGTTGTACTTTTCTAAGAATTTGTCCATTTCTTCTAGGTTGTCCATTTTATTGGCATATAGTTGCTTGTAGTAGTCTCTCATGATCCTTTGTATTTCTGTGGTGTTAGTTGTTACTTCTTTTCATTTGTAGTTCTGTTGATTTGAGTCTTCTTCCTTTTATTCCTGATGAGTGTTACTAATGGTTTATCAATTTTGTTTATCTTCTCAAAGAACTAGCTTTTAGTTTTATTGATTTTTGCTATTGTTTCTTTCATTTCTCTTCCATTTGTTTCTGATCTGATTTTTTTTTTTTAAAGAAATTCACGTTCTTTTATTTATTTATTTATTTATTTATGACTGTGTTGAGTCTTCGTTTCTGTGCGAGGGCTTTCTCTAGTTGTGGCAAGCAGGGGACCACTCTTCATCGCGGTGCGTGGGCCTCTCACCATCGCGGCCTCTCTCTTTGCGGAGCACAGGCTCCAGACGCGCAGGCTCAGCAACCGTGGCTCACAGGCCCAGTTGCTCCGTGGCATGTGGGATCTTCCCAGACCAGGGCTCGAACCCATGTCCCCTGCATTGGCAGGCAGATTCTCAACCACTGCGCCACCAGGGAAGCCCCCTCTGATCTGATTTTTATGATTTTTTTCCTTCTGCTAAATTTGGGGTTTTTTTGGTTCTTCTTTCTCTAATTGCTTTAAGTTTAAGGTTAGGTTGTTTATTTGAGATTTTTCTTGTTTCCTGAGGTAAGACTGTATTGTTTAAACTTCCCTCTTAGAACTGCTTTTGCTGCATCCCATAGATTTTAGGTCATCGTGTTTTCATTGTCATTTGTTTCTCAGTATTTTTGATTTCCTCTTTGATTTCTTTAGTGATCTCTTGGTTGTTTAGTAACATATTGTTTAGCGTCCATGTGTTTGTAATTTTTACAGTTTTTTTTCCCTGTAATTGATATCTAGTCTCATAATGTTGTGGTCAGAAAAGATGCTTGATATGATTTCAATTTTGTTAAATTTACTAAGGCTTGATTTGTGACCCAAGATGTGATGTATCCTGGAGAATGTTCCATGTGCACTTGAGAAGAAAGTGTATTCTGTTGTTTTTAGATGGACTGTCCTACAATTACCAATTAAGGCTATGTGGTCTAATGTGTCATTTAAAGCTTGTGTTTCTTTATTTATTTTCTGTTTGGATGATCTGTCCATTGACATAAGTGGGGTGTTAAAGTCCCCGCTTATTATAGTGTTACTGCTGATTTCCCCTTTTATGGCTGTTAGCATTTGCCTTATGTATTGAGGTGCTCCTTTGTTGGATGCATAGATATATACAATCATTATATCTTCTTGGATTTATCCCTTGATCATTATGTAGTGTCCTTCCTTGTCTCTTGTAATAGTCTTTATTTTAAAGTCCATTTTGTCTGATATGAATATTGCTACTCCAGCTTTCTTTTGATTTCCATTTGCTGGAATCTTTTTCCATCCCCTGAATTTCATTATATATGTATCCCTAGGTCTAAAGTGGGTCTCTTGTAGACAGCATATATATAGGTTCTGTTTTTGTATCCATTCATCCAGTCTGTGTCTTTTGGTTGGGGCATTTAGCACATTTACATTTCACATGATTATTGATACGTATGTTCCTATTACTGTTTTCTTAATTGATATGCGTTTGTTTTTGTAGGTCTTTTCCTTCTCTTGTGTTTCCTGTCTAGAGAAATTCCTTTATCATTTGTTGTAAAGCTGGTTTGGTGATGCTGAATTCTCTAACTTTTGCTTGTCTGTAAAGGTTTTAATTTCTCTGTCGAATCTGAGTGAGATTCTTGCTGGGTAGAGTATTCTTTGTTGTAGGTTTTTCCCATTCATCATTTTAAATGTATCCTGCCACTCCCTTCTGGCCTGCAGAGTTTTTGTTGAAAGATCAGCTGTAAACTTTATGGGGATTCCTTTGTATGTTATTTGTTGCTTTTCCCTTGCTGCTTTTAATATTTTTTCTTTGTTTTAATTTTTGTTAGTTTGATTATTATGTGTCTCGGTGTGTTTCTCCTTGGGTTTATCCTGTATGGGACTCTGCGCTTTCTGGACTTGATTGACTATTTCCTTTACCATGTTGGGGAAGTTTTCATCTATAATCTCTTCAAATATTTTCTCACACCCTTTCTTTTTTTATTCTTCTTCAGGGACGCCTATAATTCAAATGTTGGTGTGCTTAATGTTGTCCCCGAAATCTCTGAGATTGTCCTCCATTCTTTTTATTCTTTTTTTTATTTTTTCTCCAGCTTACCTATCCATTTTTCTGCCTCAGTTATTCTGCTATTCATTGTTTCTAAAGTTTTTTTTTTTTTTAAAGAAATTCACGTTCTTTTATTGATTTATTTATGACTGTGTTGAGTCTTCGTTTCTGTGCGAGGGCTTTCTCTAGTTGCGGCAAGTGGGGACCACTCTTCATCGCAGTGCGCGGGCCTCTCACTATCATGGCTTCTCTTGTTGCGGAGCACAGGCTCCAGACACGCAGGCTCAGTAATTGTGGCTCACGGGCCCAGTTGCTCCGTGGCATGTGGGATCTTCCCAGACCAGGGCTCGAACCCGTGTCACCTGCATTGGCAGGCAGATTCTCAACCACTGCGCCACCAGGGAAGCCCTATTTCTAAAGTATTTTTAATTTCAGTTATTGTGTTCTATTGTGTTCTTCTAGGTCCTTGTTAATCATTTCTTGTATTTTCTGTATTCTATTTCTGAGATTTTGGATCATCTTTACTATCATTACTCTGAATTCTTTTTCAGGTAGTTTGCCTATTTCCTCATCATTTATTTTGTTTTCTGTGTTTTTATCTTGCTCTTTGCCTGTAAGATATTTCTCTGTCTTCTCATTTTGTCTAATTTACATTATTTGAAGTCTCTTTTACCTAAGCTGCAGGGTTGTAGTTCCTCTTGCTTCTGTTCTCTGTCCCTAATGGTGAGGTTGGTCCAGTGGCTTACATAGGCTTCCTGATGAGAGGGACTGGTACCTGCGTTCTGGGGGGTGGAGCTGAGTCTTTTCCCTCTGATGAGCAGGGCCATGTTAGGTCATGTGTTTTGGGGTGTCTGTGAGCTTAGTATGACTTTAGGTAGTCTGTGTGCTGATGGGTGGGTTTGTGTTCCTGTCTTGTTTGTTGTTTGGTGTGAGGTGTCCAGCATTGGGAGCTGCTCGCAGTTGGGTGGAGCCATGTCTTAGATTCAGATAGAGGCCTCTGAGACAGCTCTCAGTAATGAATCTTCCCTGGGGCCGGGGATTCTCTAATAGTCCAGTGTCCTGAATTCAGTGTTCCCACCCCAGAGCCTCAGGCCTGACTTCCAATCGAGGAACCAAGACCCCCCCAAGTTGCTTGTCCCAGCAATAAAGGGGATTAAAAAATAAAAAAGACTAAGAATACCCCAGACAAATTGTGAAAAGTAAAATCAAGCAAACAAAAACAGAAAGAAAGAAACACACACACACTAAAAAAACAAAAACAGAACCAAGTAAATCGAAAAGCAAGAGAAGAACGAGACAAACAAAAAACCCAAGAATGAAATCAAACAGTTAAAAAGAAAACTGACCAAAACACAAAACCAATGCAGAGAGCCAGCTGAAGAATGAAGCAAAGAAATAATAGAAGCCAACAAAAATCATTAAAAAAAAAGAAAAAGAACAGGAGAAAGGGTAAAGAAGACAGAACAACAGAAAAGCAGTGCAGAAATAGAAATATTAAAAATAATGAAATAAAAAATATATTAAAGAAGAAAAAAAAAGGCAAACAAAACCCCAGAGAAATGGTAAAACAAAATCACACGAAAAACAGAAACAAAGAAACACATACATGAAAAAGAAACAAAAAACAGAACCGAATAAAACAAAATCAAGAAAACAACCAGACAAATAGAAGAACTCAAAAACAAAATCAAACAATTAGGATAAAAACTAACAAAAACACAAAACCTAAAAACAAAATGAAAGCAGTGTGCCAGCTGAAGAAGAAAGCAAGGAAACAGAACAAATCAATAAAAATGATTTTTAAAAATACATAAATAAATAATAAAAGAAAAGAAAAGAAAAAGGGAAAAAAACACAGGACAACAGAAAAGCAAAGTAGAAATGGAAACATAAAAAATATATATATCAAAGAAATAGAAGAAAAAATAAGGGAAAAGAACACAGAATAACAGAAAAGCAAAGTAAAAAAAGAAATATATTTTAAAAAATTAAAAATAAAAATTGTTACAGAACACAAAAATCTCAAAAGACTAAATAAAAAAATGCTAAAACCACACAACAAACAAACAAACAAAAGAAAGAAAGAGAAAACAAAACAAAATCCAGAACCAACAACAGAATGAATGAAAACATAATAAAATTAATAGCAATAAATATTTTTCCCTGGGATCTCAGCTTAAAGTGTCCTTGTCCATGCCGTGAGCCACAGCCCACCTCTGCCTCCCCAAGAGGCTCTCCTCTGACTCTGGGCTGGTCTCTGGACCTGCTGTGGGACCTGTGGGGACCACTCAGATGCTGATCTGGCCCAATTCCTGTTTGTGCTTGCCCCCAACATCCTCAGCTGCCAGAGCTAGACCGTTTTCATTTGTGGGAACACTCATTGTCTACTCAGATATTCCATAGATGTAGAGTCTACCTAGCTGATTGTGGGGACTTAATCTGCAGCTTGTACAGATGATGGAAAGATTTTTGATCTTCTTCCTTAGTCGCCCTGTCCCTGGGGTTCAGCTTTGGTTTTTATCCCCACCTCTGAAAGTGGTCCACCCACAGGAGTCTGGTCCTGAGGCTGCCTTGGAGCTCTTGGGTCTGCCCCAGTGAGGACAGGGCTCAGAAGTGGTATGACTGCTTGGATAGCAGCAGCCCTGGTGGCGCCAAATGCGCAGGGAAGCCGGAAGCCACAGGTGCAAGAGATATAGGAAATTTCCCACATTTTAAAACATAAAAAACCTTCTTTAATGACTACCCATTTACACAGAAGAAAATGTCTGTCTATAAACCAGGAAGCAGGCCCTCATAAGACACTGAATCTGCTGACCCTTTGATCTTGGAGGTTCTAGCCTTCAGAACTGTGAGAAGTAAATGTTTGTTGTTTACAAGCAAAAAAAAAAAAAAAAAAAACAGTGACCACAGATTTATATGAATCATTTTGACATTATTATCATTTCTTTCAAAAAATTTATATGTGTGGAGTTGGGATCAAAGTGCTTTAGAGATATACATATAGCTCCAAAATACCAGGACATTTATTCTGGTACATTTTCTTAAGGAAAGTTTATATCTACTTACAGTTCCAGCAGATCTATATGAAAGTTCCTATTTATGAGTACCCTCTGTTCATTCTTCATATATAAAATGTGTAAATGTTTATTTCATTACTATCATTTACTTTCACATATAAAGTTTAATCAACTTGGTACCATAGGGGAGACCACAAACTAGGACACCTAAACACAGGTAAAAGAGAGAGGCTTCGTATAAAAGATGAGTTTATGATGGATGATTCTGAGAAGGAATTAAGGAAGAGTGTGTCAGATCTATTTGGATACTGTCAAGAAATAGGGGCATATAATGACAGAATATCTTAATTCACTAATCTAGGAGGTGGAAACATTGATGGTCCACTGGAGTTCTCATTAATAATGAAGTAGCAGCCAGTCACATTAGTCATGAGAGGAATTTAGGACATTCTTTTGTCTTTGACAACTGGTCTTGTTTCTTTCTTGTCCCAAACATGGTCGTGGTATGTTTTTATCTGAACATTTTTGGGAATAGTATGGTTTGACTGTCAGCAAGGTCATTTTTCACATTCTTTTAGTAGGTAGAGTTATTTGCTGATTGCCTCATCTGTATAACTAATGTCAAATCAAGTAACTGAGGTATAATCATATTTAATAATACAAAATTGAACAGTAAGAGAAAGGAATAGGAATAGGAAATACTCTAATTTTACCATTTTAATTTTATGGAAGAATAGATATTGTTGCAATAACTAGAAAATAAAAGGTTTTATATAAAGTTATAATTATTAATATAGCAACTGTGACACAAAATATAAACCTTCCTGATTATCTGAAGAATTGCACATAATGTAAATAGACAACAGAATGAAACTTAAAAAGCCTACAAAAAGAGGAATTAAAATATAAGTAATAAAATTAATACCAAATATAACTACCATATTAGCATATGTCATTAGGATTTTTCTCTATTAAAAGCAATAGATTTTCATATTATGCCATAGTATCCAACATAGTATGCTACAAAGAATTATCTAAAGTATAGCATACTTCTTGAAAATAAAAGTATGGGCGAAGATATACTGGCATATGTACATGATAAAGAAAAAAACACACTGGTCAGATCTAAACATCAAGCAAAGGAATTCTGCTCAAAATTTTAAATAAAGGATATTTTCTAACACTAAAAAGTGTTATTCACAATGAACATGGCAATGATGAATTTTTGTTCACTGTATTATAAAATAATAAGAACATTCATAAAAATAAGATTGGAGAAAACAAAAGGAAAAGTACACTTATAGCAAAAATGAATATAAATATTTTGTTCAAGAAAAAAATCTAATGAAAAATTTAGAGAGGGCTATTTTGTTAAAATGGCCACACTAACCAAAGCAATCTACAGATTCAATGCAATCTCTATGAAAATTCCAATGGTGTTTTTTACAGAAATAGAAAAAAAAAAAAAACCCTAAAATTAATATATTGAATTTGTATAATAGAATTACAAAGAACTCCAAATAGCCAAAACAATCTTGAGAAAGAAACACAAAGTTGGAGGCATCTCACTTCCTGATTTCAAAATATATTACAAAGCTATGGTAATTAAAACTGTGTAGCTCTGACATAGAGACAAATGTACAATCCAATACTATAGAATAGAGAACTCAGGAATAAACCCATGCATATACAGATATTCCACTACTTATGATGAGGTCACCTCCTGATAAATGCATTGTAAGTTGAAAGTATTTTAGATCAAAAATGCATTTCATGCACCTAACCTACCAATCAAGATCAGCATAGCTTAAATTAGCCTACCTTAAACATGCTCAGAACACTTACATTAGCTTACAGTTGGGCAAAATCATCTAATACAAAGCCTATTTTATAGTAAAGTCCAGAATAGCTCATGTAATTCATTAAAACTGTACTGAAGGTGACAAACGTAATGATTATACACATACAGAATAATTTTAATTGCACTGGTTGTTCCCCCTTGTGATTGCTTGGCTCCCTGAGAGCTGTGGCTTGCTGCCACTGTACCAAATATCTCTACCCTGGGGAAAGATTAAAAATTAAAAATTCAATGTATGTTTTCTACTGAATGTCTATTACTTCCCACCATTGTAAAGCTGAAGAATCATAAAGTTGAACCACCATAATTCAGGGACTGTTTGTACAGCCAACTGATCTTTGACAAGGGTGCCAGAAATATACAATGGGGAAAGTAGAGTCTGTTCAATAAAGTGTTTAAAAATGATGTAACCTCCAAAATGCAATAAACTAAGTGGCATATGAAAAAAAAATATTGGGAAAACTGAATATCTACATAAAAAAGAATCAAGTTGGATATTTTTCTTACATCATGCACAACAATAAAAATCAAATCAACAGGGGGTTAAACGCATAAACTTAAGATATGAAGCTATAAAACTCAGAGAAGAAAACAGCAGAAAACTTTAGGACATTGGCCTTGGCAATGTTTATTTTTCAGATGTGACATTCAAAGCACAGGTAACAAAAGCAAAAATAGATAAGTAAACTTATATCAAACTAAAAAGCTTCTGAACAGCAAAAGAAACAATTAACTGAATAAAAAGGCAGTCTATGGAATGGGAAGAACTATTTACAAAACATACATCTGATAATGGGTTAATATGAAAAATGTATAAGGAATTCCTGTAACTCAATAGCAAAAGAAAAGAAAAAAAATACTCAGCAAAAAAAAAATAGAAAAATGACTTGAAGAGACTTTCTCTAAAGAAAACATATAATTGGCCAACAGGTATATGAAAAGATTGTCAACATCACTAATCACCAGGGAAATGCAAATCAAAATAATGAGTTATCACCTCATACCTGTTAGGACGTATGAAAATACCATTATCACATTATCAAAAGAAGGATAACAAGTGTTGGAGAGGATGTGGAGAAATTGGAACCATCAATATTGACAAGAATGTAAAATGGGTCAGCTGTTGGGGAAAACTGTATGGAGATCCCTCAAGAACTACCATAAGACTCAGCAATCATACTCCTAAGTCTTGATCCAAAGGAATTGAAGTCTGGATCTTGAAGAGCTATTTGCACTCCCATGCTCATTGCAGCACTATTTACAGTAGCCAAGATGTGGAAACAATTTAAATGTCCATTGACTGATGAATGGGTAAAGCAAATGTGTTATATACACACAATCAAATACTACTCAGCCATAAAAAAGGAAATCCTGCCATAAGAGACAACCCAGATGAACCCTGAGAACATTATGCTAAGTGAAATAAGCCAGTCACAGAAGGACAGATACTGCATAATTACACTTCTATGAAGTATTTAAAATAATAAAACTCATCAAACCATAGAGTAGAATTGTGGTTTCCAGAGGCTGCTATGTCAGTGAAATGAAGAGTTGCTATTCAAGTTTAAAGTTTCAGCTATGCAAGATGAATAAGTTCTAGAGATCTGCTGTACACTATTGTGCCTGTAGTTAACAATACTGTATTGTACATTTAAAAATTTGTTAAGACTGTAAATCTCATGTTAAATGTTTTTACTGCAATAAAAATAAAGAAAAAGAAAGACAAGGAATACTGGTAGCCACCAGAAATTAGAAGAAACAAGAGAAAGATTCTTGCACAGTCCTTCTGATGGGAATGCAGCCTTGTCAACACCTTGATTTTGGACTTCTGACCTCTAGATCAGTGAAAGAATAATTTTTAGTTGTTATATGCCACCAAGTCTGTGGTAATTTGTTACAACAGCCATAGAAAATTAATACACTGTATAATGAAAATAGAAAATACACTGTCTTGTTAAGGTCTGGAGGACATTCACATACTGTGACTATTATATTTCTCTGAATCTGAAATTCCATTAGTTGGAAGAAGTACCATTATTTTGTGAGCTACTAAAACAAAAGTCATACTACCAATCGTAATTGTAATACACCTTTGATTGATACACATGCACCAATTATATCGTAAGATAATGGATTAGGTTTTGTCAAATGTTTTGTCTGTATCTTTTGAGAGAGTTATATGGTATTTCTTCTGAAGTGTGTTGCTATGGTGATTTGCATTTATTGATTTTAAGATGGTGAACTAAACTTGTGTTCCTAGGATAAATCCCATTTGGTCATTGTGTATATTCTTTATTTATTGCTGTATTTGATTTACTAATATTTCATCAAGGATCTCTGAGACTATATTTCTGAAGGCATTGACCTCTAAGACGTTTTCGCAGTCTCTCATAAAATCTTTGAATTTATTTTTGTTTGGGCACAAATTACTGATTTTAATTCTTAGTAAGTAAACTATGGTAGTTTGTTTTTATGGAATTTATCCATTTCACTCTACAATATCAAATTTACTGGCATAACTAGATAACTAATATTCCATTAGTAGCTCTATAATGTCTTTAAGACCTATAGAAATGTCCTTTCTCTCATTACTGCTGTTGGCAATTATGGTATCATATACTTATTTTTGTAACAATCTTTACAGGGACCTATTATTATTGATCGAAGAATAAATTTTGAGTTTTATTGATGCTTTTTAACTGTTTTTTCTTCATGATCTTAGTGATTTCTGCTTTTATCTTTTTTATTTTCTTTCTTCTTCCTGCATTAGATTTAATTGTCTTCATCTTCTCGTTTCTTAAGGTGGAATTTTTGACTTTTTGACTTTTTGATTTTCTTGCTGTCTTTTGTGTAAGCATTTAATACAATATTTTTTTCCTAAGCACTATTTTCTCTGTCTCAAAAATTGTAATATTTTGTTCCCATTATTATTAAATCAGAATATTTAAAAAATTTTCCTGTGTGTGTGTGTGTGTGGGAAGAGATAGAGACACACAGACAAAGGGAGAAAAGAGAAAGTGAGACTCCTGAATACTTGAAACTTGAATTATCAGCCTTTTGAACTACTTCAGGTGCATCTGTTTCACATTAATCATTCATTTATTTCTCACAACACAATTATGATGTAGATACTATTAATACCCATGTATTGCAGATAAAGAAATGAAGGCTTACAGAGATGTAGTAACTCACCTAACATCTCATAAACTAGTGACAGGTAGAATAGGTAATTTAATCTGTTTAGTCTTACACAAAGCCCATTCTTTTAGCCACTACAGAATGGAATTTATTGCTCCTCTTTAAAATTCAGGTTCAGAAATTTCACCAGCTTATACTTGTTTATGTATCTTTGCTCAATATTCCTATCTTGAAAGTGGTAGATTATTACAATAAGAAATTTAAATATCATCTCAGATCAGGAAAATATCCTTCTACTATATCTTAATTCTCTATATATTTTCTGGAAATTATAATAATAAAATTTTGATTTTCTAGATTGGTTTCTATATATTTTAATCATTGTTTATATTTATTTTTATTATTGAACTAAATTCTGATAAAAATCCTCAAGTTGCTTTCTAATTAATTCATTAGGTTTTCAGAAGAATTCATTTTCATTTTGAAAATTTTAAGAAAGAAAGAGGTATGCACTTACATATGCTTTTATAAAACTGGGTGAATTAGGAGGAAAGATTATTGTAGCAACAAAATAACATAAAGAAGATTATGGATAAAATGTCTAGATAAGAAATGATCAAAGTTGATTATTTGATTTCCATTGAAATATAAAAAGACAGCCACACTAGGAACATGGCAATACACAAGTGTATTAAATGAATGCAATTGGTTCCTGTGGGAGGGTGTTTGCCTGGTTCTAGTGTGCTAGATTCAGTCTTAAATTATTAAACTCTGATTTTTAATAATTGCTCTCACGTTGTCTTTGCTCACTGATCTCTATGTTTTTTCTCTTCCCTGTTCTCCAACTTTTTTTTTTTTTTCTTCACTGATGTCTGCTCTTGTTTTATCAGTATATCTTCCTCCTTTTTCATGGAGAAAGTTTTTCAGGTACTCTGCAATGATTTTTTTCAATCTGCTCATCTTGTTCTAACTTCAACAGTTTTCTTAAAGCTCTATCTATTGTTATCTGTCCTCAGAAGTAGAGGAAATAAAAGAAATTTGTGCATCTCTTTTTTCCTAAACGCATTTTACCACTTCTTTTAAAAGGTGTAAAAGTAATTCTAAATCTTTTGGTGGAGAATGTAGAGTGAATCAAAGATGATTTTGAACTAGTCAGTAAGACAGGATGGCATGGAATGTTTTGAATTCTCTTATTAGTAAAAATCCCTTTTTCTGTTTAAGAAAACATACTTGTGTCCCAACCTCTGTAGAATAACATGTAGACTCTGCCCCCTATCCCTTTTGAGGGAAGATACAGAAGAGTTCAAATATGTGCAAGTAGCTCTGTGGAAAACTAAAAATAATTTGGAAAACTAAAAATCCAAACTCATTTATCTGCATTTCTTTAGCTTGTTATACGCTCACAAGCCTTCTTCTTTAAGAAATGAGAGAATGTTCTTATTGAAGAGAGATTTTACTTTTCTAAAATTAGGATGTTTCACCCTGTGTTCTTATCCAACTAATTCAAGTTAATTCATAACACTGTGATAGGAATATACTTATAAACATTTTTGTCACCTTAGTATTCTCATACCTCACTCCTATTTTATGTGGGAAACTTTAATTATTTTAAAATAAATTTGATGGTTATTGGGATATTTTTATTAGTAAGTTTGCACTGTGACTTTTTTCCAGAAATTAGAACATAAATATCATCTTCAGATATGATACCAATTAGTACCGATTTTTCCTTATTTCTGTATCAAATTAGATCCCATAACCTTAGTGTTTGAATGAAAATTCATAATTTATATCATTAGTATAAAATAGTATATAGTAATATTCATCATTATAACCACTTTGTTTATAAAATCTAGATCTTCGCCATGCCTTTATATCAGTCTTTCAAAGCAAACTTAATCTATTTTCTATAGACTCTATATGTATATGTATAAATTACTTATCATTATATATTTTCTTATAACAGGTATTTAGGGAAAATAGTATTTAGCATTCCTTAAAGTTGGAGAATACTTGTTGATGGTTTGACCAAAAATGGAATAAGCCTTTTGTAGTCTGTGTCTGATATTTTTTCCATATCCTGGTATTTGATCTTAAAATCTTTATTCATATTAAGTGGTATGGGATATGAACTAAGTCTGCAAGGGTACCCAGCAGGGACCTTTTCTGTTCAGTGTTTTCTTTCGTTTCTCAAAGCCACTGAATCAGATTTTCATATCTTTTCTTCTTCTTCTTTATTTGTTTGACCTGGATCTTATGCCCCATTTACAGTGGAATTATTTTATTATTAAACTTACAGCCACAGAGAAATTAACCTCATTCTATTTGATACTGCTAGATTTGTCCTTGGGTTTTCTATTACTATTGATTTTTGAGCAGAGAAAAGAGATCCAAAATGAGGGATCTCCATTTGTCCAGTGGCTTACCCTGACCTCTGAAATGAAAGATTGTAGTGGAGCTCTACCATAGTCCTCCCTATTGATTTCCTACCACACAGAAACACTGTAATACAATTGGAGGCTGGGAGTCATTTTAATATCTTCTTCCATTTGGCCTCATTGAATCTAAATCTCAAAGAAATTGCTTAAAGCAGGTTCTGTGTATGGAATCATGCTATGATTTTTAAAAACTACTCTGATAGTTCATTCATTTTAATATATTCCTTAATCTATACTAGTCAGTACTTAGGAAGAGAGAATCTAAATGCTTGCCCTCAAATTGTCATTTTTCTTAGATGTATAATTTATCTTGTTTTGATGTCCTGTCATCAAACACTAACATCTATTATTGGTCTGTGTCATGTTAATACAGTGACAGTCCCAGGAGCTATTGGGGTTTATGGGACTATTTTATCTTCCTATAAATTGTCCCAGGGCAGTGTGTTGTCCTGGCTTCTAGGCTGTCACTTCTCTGTACTCTCTGTGTCTCCAGATACCAGTCAATCTCCTCCTACTATCTTCCCGATTCTAATATGCTGAGGGATTAGATAACAGGTATTAAATTTGTCTTTCTTAGAGTTGAGTTTCACAAAGACACTTCCAGAACAAAGAGCATTTTTCTTTAACATATAAATTGTTATGTCTATTTCTGGTGGTATTTAATAAGATTTTGGTTTTTTTTTTTTTTTTTTTTTTTTTTGGCTTGTTTTTTCTTGGTTATTGTCACATGAACTTTTGAACAAAAACTCAGACCTAACTTGGGGAAGCATTATTCTACAATTCTTAATTGTACTCCATAATGAGCAAACAATAAAGGCTATCTGAACTCTTTCTGTGGCAAATACTAAAATAGGGATGATACAAATACTGAAAAAGTTGGTTCAAAACCAACATGTTCAACATAAATGTTCAAACAAATAATAATCTGTGAAGGATCTTTTGTAAATACATAAACAATTTCATTTGATTTAATAAACAATCTTATAATTATTTATTATGCACTCTCATCAGTCCACTTTGCTAGATAACGAATGTAGATGCTAAGATAAATAAAGGGTATTCATGTTTTACGAACAGCCCAATTGCTAATGGACACAGTTAGGGTTCAAACTAACTAAAAATATGTTCAGAGAAATGCCTCTCTGGGTTCGCTAGAGAAACACAACCAGTGATTGATATATATCAGAGAGCGAGCTCTCTCTCTCTTTGTTATGAGAAATTGCCTGACACAATTATGGAGGCTGAAATATCCCAATATCTGCTGACTGTCCACTGGAGACGCTGGAAAGTTGGTGGCATAATTCAATCTGAGTCTGAAGATTTGAGAACCAGGGGAACCCCTGTAAATCTTAGTCCAAGGGCTGGAGAAGATGAGATGAAATATTCCAACTCACACCAGCAGGTAGGAAGCAAAAAGGGGTGACTTCCTCTTTCTTCCACCTTTTGTTCTATTCAGGCTCTTAATGGATTGGCTGGAGAAGAGCAATCTTCTTTGGAGTCCATGGATTCAAATGTTAATCTCAATCAGAAACGCCATCAAAAACACACTCAAAAACAATGTTTAATCTGGGCATTCTATGGTTAGTCAAGGTGACACACAAAACAAACCACCCTGGATACTTAGCATTTAGGTACAATGTAATGGAGTAAGCACTGCAAATGGCTTATTGGGAAACAAATATGCAATTAAGTCATGAGGTGGACAGGGTAACACTTTATTTTGAACTTGCATTATGACTAGAATTTCAACGGGTTGAATACTAAGGAGATATTCAGGTCAATTCAGAGCTGGAGGAAGGCAGAGAATTGTAAGTAATGGGGGGAAAATACTTGGATAAGAGATTGGACACATGGATTGGGATCAATAGAATGCTGGTGTCTTTTGGAGTTTTTTTGTTTTTTTTTTTTAAGATGTGATAACGCTGTACCTTTAATGGCAGAGACTTGAGCTGTCCTGTCCAGGATTCCCTAACAAGGGCTTTTTATGGCCTAACACTGACAGACTTCTATCTGAGTCAAGCACATTAGTTTAGAGTTTTCTGTTGCTTACAGCCAAGTGCAGTTCTAACAGATACACTTTCAATCACACGAGGCAGAGAACTGCCTCCTCCATCACTTGCTAATCTTGTTGCAATGCCAAAGTTGATGAGAAACCTGAAATCTCCCAGGAGAATGCCAATGTCACATTGCTTAATATCAACACTAATGTTAGAAAGTCTTTGTAAAGGTAAACTATTTTAGGACTATCCTGAAGTGTTGTTATGAAAACATATTCAACACAGAAAATACCACACATGAACAGAATAATGCCCAACTTGGTTTCTTTCATGGACTATTTAAACAATCATTTAGAGCAAAAAAATTCCCATTTTTATTTTTATTTTTTTACTCCTTTCCTTTTATTTTATTTATTATTTTTTAAATAAATCTTTATTGGAGTATAACTGCTTCACAATACTGTGTTAGTTTCTGGCACAAGAAAGCGAATCAGCCATATGCATACACATGTCCCCACATCCCCTCCCTCTTGGACCTCCCTCCTATCCTCCCTATCCCACCCCTCTAGGTCATTGCAAAGCACTGAGCCGATCTCCCTGCGCTATGCTGCTGCTTCCCACCAGCCAACTATTCTATATTTGGTAGTGTATATATGTTGATGTTACTCTCACTTCACCTCAGCTTTGCCCTCCCACCCCATGTCATCAAGTGCATTCTCTATGTTTACCTCTTTATTCCTGCCCTGCAACTAGGTTCATCAGTACCTTTTTTTTTTTTTTTAAGATTGCATATATACACATTACCATATGGTATTTGTTTTTCTCTTTCTGACTTACATCACTTTGTATGACAGACTCTAGGTCCATCCACCTCACTATAAATAACTCAATTTCGTTTCTTTTATGGCTGAGTAATATTCCATTGTATATATGTGCCACATCTTCTTTATCCATTCATCTGTCGATGGACATTTAGGTAGGTTCCGTGTCCTGGCTATTGTAAATAGTGCTGCAGTGAACATTGTGGTACATGTCTCTTTTTGCACTATGGTTTTCTCAGCATATATGCACAGTAGTGAGATTGCTGGGTCTTCTATTTTTCATTTTTTAAGGAACCTACCTACTGTTTTCCATAGTGGTTGTATCAATCTACATTCCAACCAACAGTGTAGAAGGGCTCCCTTTTCACCACACCCTTTCCAGCATTTATTGTTTCTAGCTTTTTTGATGATGGCCATTCTGCCTGGCATGAGGTGATACCTCATTGTAGTTTTGATTTGCATTTCGCTAATAATTAGTGATGTTGAGTGTCTTTTCATGTGCCTCTTGGACATCTGTATGTCTTGTTTGGTGAAATGTCTATTTAGGTCTTCTGCCCATTTTTTAACTGGATTGTTTGTTTTCTTGATATTGAGCTCTATGAGCTGTTTGTATATTTTGGAGATTAATGCATTGTCTGTTGTTTCATTTGCAAAAATTTTCCTCCCATTCTGAGGGTTGTCTTTTTGTCTTGTTTATGATTTCCTTTGCTGTGCAAAAGCTTTTAAGTCTAATTAAGTCCCATTTGTTTATTTTTGTTTTTATTTCTGTTACTCTAGAAAGTGGGTCAAAAAAGATCTTGCTGTGGTTTATGTCAGAGAGTGTTTTTCCTATGTTTTCCTCTAAGAGTTTTACAGTGTCTGGTCTTACATTTAGGTCTTTAATACATTTGGAGTTTATTTTTGTGTATGGTCTTAAGAAGTGTTCTAATTTCATTCTTTACATGTAGCTGTCCAGTTTTCCCAGCACCACGTATTGAAGAGTCTGTCTTTTCTCCATTGTATGTTCTTGCCTCCTTTGTCATAAATTAGGTGCCCATATGTGTGTGGGTTTATCTCTGGGAATTCTATCCTGTACCATTGATCTATATTTCTGTTTTTGTGCCAGTACCATACTGTCTTGATTACTGTAGCTTTGTGGTATAGTTTGAAGTCAGGGAGCCTGATTCCTACAATTCTGCTTTTCTTTCCCAAGATTGCTTTGTCTATTCAGGGTCTTTTGTGTTTCCATACGAATTGTAAGAATTTTGTTCTAATTCTGAGAAGAATGCCATTGTTAGTTTGATAGGGATTGCATTGAATCTGTAGATTGCTTTGGGTAGTATAGTTACTTTCACAATATTAATTCTTCCAATTCTTCCATATTTGATTTCTTTCATCAGTGTTTTACAGTTTTCTGAGTACAAGTATTTCACCTCCTTAAGAAGGTTTATTCCTAGGTATTTTATTCTTTTTGTTGCAATGGTAAATGGGTGTTTCCTTGATTTCTCTTTCTGATTTTTGCTGTTGGTGTATAGGAATGCCAGAGATTTCTGTGCATTAATTTTCTATCCTGCAACCTTAGGAAATTCATTGATTAGTTCTAGTAATTTTCTGGTGGCATCTTTAGGATTTTCTATTTATAATATCATGTCGTCGGCGAATAGTGACAGTTTTACTTCTTTTTTCCAATTTGTATTACTTTTATTTATTTTCTTCTCTGATTGCTGTGGCTAGGATTTCCAAAACTATTTTAAATAAGTGTGGAGAGAGTGGACATGCTTGTCTTGTTCCTGATCCTAGTGGAAATGTTTTCAGTGTTTCACCATTGAGTATGATGTTTGCTGTGGGTTTGTCATATATGGCCTTAATTATGTTGAGGTAGGCTCCCTCTATGCCCATTTTCTGGAGAGTTTTTCTCATAAATCGGTGTTGAATTTTGTCAAAAGCTTCTTCTGCATCTATTGAGATGATCATATGGTTTTTATTCCTTAATTTGTTAATGTGGTGTATTACACTGATTGATTTGCATATATTGAAGAATCCTTGCATCCCTGGGATAAATCCCATTTGACCATGGTGTATGATACTTTTAATGTGCTGTTGGATTCTGTTTGCTAGTATTTTGTTCAGGATTTTTGCATCTATGCTCATCAGTGATATTGGTCTACAATTTTCTTTTTTTGTAATATATTTTTCTGGTTTTGGTATCGGGGTGATGGTGTCTTTGTAGAATGAATTTGGGAGTGTTTCTCTCTCTGCAAATTTTTGGAAGAGTTTAAGAAGGATCAGTGTTAGTTCTTCTCTAAAGGTTTAAAGAATTCTCCTGTGAAGCCATCTGGTCCTGGACTTTTGTTTGTTGGAAGATTTTTAATTATGGTTTCAGTTTCATTACTTGTGATAGGTCTGTTTTTATTTTCTAATTCTTCCTGGTTCAATCTTGGAAAATTGTGCCTTTCCAAGAATTTGTCTATTTCTTTGTGGTTATCCATTTTATTGGTATATAGTTGTTTGTAGTAGTCTCTAATAATCCTTTGTTTTTCTGCAGTGTCTGTTGTTATTTCTCCTTTTTCATTTCTAATTTTATTGATTTGCATCCTCTCCCTTTTTTTCTTGATGAGTCTGGCTAAAGGTTTATCAATTTTGTTTACCTTCTCGAAGAACCAGCTTTTAGTTTTATTGATCTTTGCTACTGTTTTCTTCATTTCTCTTTCATTTATTTCTGCTATGATCTTTATGATTTCTTTCCTTCTACTGACTTTGGGTTTTCTTTGTTCTTCTTTATCTAATTGTTGTAAGTGTAGGGTTAGATTGTTTATTTGAGATTTTTCTTGTTTCTTGAGGTGAGATTGAATTGCTATAAACTTCCCTCTTAGAACTGCTTTTGTTGTGTCCCGTAGGTTTTGGGTCATCGTGTTTTCATTGTCATTTTTTTCTACGTATTTTTAAATTTCTTCTTTGATTTCTTCAGTGATCTCTGGTTATTTAGTAGCACACTGTTTAGCCTCCATGTATTTGTGTTTTTTACAGTTTTTTTCCTGTAATTGATTTACAATCTAATAGTGTTGTGGTCAGAAAAGATACTTGATATGATTTCAATTTTCTTAAATTTTCCAAGGCTTGATTTGTGACCCAAGGTATAATCTATCCTGGAGAACGTTCCATGTGCACTTGAGAAGAAAGTGTATTCTGCCACTTTTGGGTGGAATGTTCTATAAATATCAATTAGATCTATCTTGTCTATTGTGTCATTTAAAGCTTGTGTGTTCTTATTTATTTTCTGTTTGGATCATCTGTCCATTGGTGAAAGTGGGCTGTTAAAATCCCCTACTATTATTGTGTTACTGTTGATTTCCCCTTTCATGGTTGTTAGCATTTGCCTTATTTATTGGGGTGCTCCTATGTTGGGTGCATAACCATTTATAACCATTGTTATATCTTCTTGGATTTATCCCTTGATCATTATGTAGTGTCCCTCCTTATCTCTTGTAATAGTCTTTATTTTAAAGTCTATTTTATCTGATATGAGTATTGCTACTCCAGCTCTTTTGATTTCCATTTTCATGGAATATCTTTTTCCATCGCTTCACTTTCAGTGTATATGTGTCCCTAGGTCTGAAGTGGGTCTCTTGTAGACAACATATATATAGGTCTTGTTTTTGTATCCAATCAACCAGTCTGTGTCTTTTGGTTGGTGCATTTAATACATTTACAATCAAGGTTATTATCGATAAGTATGTTCCTATTACAATTTTCTTAATTGTTTTGGGTTTGTTTTTGTGGGTCTTTTTCTTCTCTTGTGTTTCGCACTTAGAGAAGTTTCTTTAGCATTTGTTGTAGAGCTGGTTTGGTGGTGCTGAATTCTCTTAGCTTCTGTTTGAAAAGCTTTTGACTTCTCCAATGAATCTGAATGAGATCCTTGCTGGGTAGAGTAATCTTGGTTGTAGGTTTTTCTCTTTCATCACTTTAAATATATCCTGCCACTCACTTCTGGCCTGAAGAGTTTCCACTGAAAAGTCAGCTGATAACCTTATGGGGATTCCTTTGTATGATATTTTTTGTTTTTCCCTTGCTGCTTTTAATATTTTTTCTTTGAATTTAATTTTTGTTAGTTTGGTTTATATGTGTCTTGGTGTGTTTTTCCTAGGGTTTATCCTGTATGGGACTCTGTGCGTCCTGGACTTGGGTGACTATTTCCTTTCCCATGTTAGGGAATTTTTTCACTATAATCTCTTCAAATATTTTCTCAGACCCTTTCTTTTTCTCATCTTCTTCTGGAACCCCTATAATTCGAATGTTGGTGCATTTAGTGTGGTCTCAGAGGTCTCTGAGATTGTCTTCAATTCTTTTCATTCTTTTTTCTTTATTCTGCTCCTCAGCAGTTATTTCCACCATTTTGTCTTCCAGCTCATTTATTCGTTCTTCTGCCTCCCTTATTCTGTTACTGATTCCTTCTAGTTTATTTTTCATTTTAGTTATTGTGTTGTTCTTCTCTGTTTGTTTGTTCTTTAGTTCTTCTAGATCTTTGTTAATCATTTCTTGTATTTTCTCAATCTGTGCTTCCATTCTATTTCCGAGATTCTAGGTCATCTTTACTATCATTACTCTGAATTCTTTTTCAGGTAGATTGCCTGTTTCCTCTTCATTTATTTGTTCTTGTAGGTTTTTACCTTGCTCCTTCATCTGAGACATATTTTTGACCTTCTCATTTTTTTTTTTTTAATGAGTGAGGTTGTGTTCCTGTTTTACTGGTTGTTTGACCTGAGGCTTCCAACACTGGAGTTCGTAGACTATAGGGTAGAGCTGGGTCTTGGTCCTGAGATGAGGAATGCTGTGTGACCTCACTCTGATGAATATTACCTGGGTTCTGAGGTTCTTTGTTATTCCAGTGGTTCAGACTTGGAACTCCCAACACAGGAGCTTCCCCTTGATCCCAGGCTTGTGAATCAAGATCCCTCAAGCTGCATGGGCTGGCAAAAAAAAAAAAAAAAGAGAAAAATAACAAAGTAAATAACAAAAGTAGACTAGGAAAAAAACAGATACGTTAGAAAGAATGTAAAAATAAAATTATAAATGAATCAACAAGTGGAAGGTACATCAGTACCACAATAGTAACAAAGAGGAGGAGGGAGAGAAAAAAAGGGGGGTGGGTGGGAAGGCCTTTTCTGTGGAGAGCAGTGTCTAAGCAAGGGTGAGGTTTGGGCAGTGGGCAGGGCTAATGCTCAGGACCCACAGGGCTAGAAAAGGCCCTGTGTCTATGGGTGATGGGGCTTAGGCTCAAGGAACAGAAGGGGCCCAGGCTTGCCCACCAACCCAGTCTCAGAGGGCAGGGGACCTCACTTGGGAGCCCAGCAGGCTTCCTGGGCTTGAGTTGTCCAGGCAAACGCCATCCTCTCCTCTCCTACTCCTCTGGTCTGGCGTCTGGGAGGGCCCATCCCACCTGCCTCTCCTGTTCTCTCCCCGGCCTCCTTCCTATGCCCCCAAGGACCCACGTGACCTGGAGGGAGATTTGGAGAGCAGGGGATCAGCCTGGGAGTTCAGCAGGCTCCTAGTCCCCAAGTGTACAGGGCAAATGCCCTCTGCTCCTCTCCCACTCCTCCTGCAGGGTCCCTCCCGCCCACCACTCCTGATCTCCCCTGACTCCCTTCTATGCTCCCAGGATCAACACGGCCTGGATGGGGCTTTGGATGGGGGGGAAGTGGCTTGGGAGCTCAGCAGGCCCCCCTTCCTGGGTGGCCAGGCTATCGCCCTCTGCTCCTCTCCTGCTCTTCCTGGAGAGACCCTCCCACCTGCCTCTGCTGATCTCCCTGGCTTCAGGGGCACTGATCTTGTCTGGCTTCCACTTCTTCTCCCCCCTCAGTCCCCTTACTTCCTACTGGTTCACTTTGGGGTTCCTCCTGTCTCCTTGGGGGTCAGAGTCTCCCACCAGTAGCCGGCAGGCTCCCTAGTTGTCTGGAGATTTCAAGAAAGATAATTCTGTGCTTTGGAGTGAGCATTGAGTGGATATTGAAGATGAATTATACTACTAAAATAATATGGTAAAGGTATCCACTCTCATCAGTTCTTTTCAACATAATACTGAAACTCCTACCCAGACAGTTAGGGAAGAAAAAGAAAGAAAAGGAATTCAAATCAGAGAAGAAGAAATTAAATTGTCTCTGCAGATGACATGATCCTATATGTAGAAAATCCTAAAACCTCCATCAGAAAAAACTGTTAGAACGAATTCCATAAAATTGCAGGATATGAAATCAACATATAAAAATCAGTTGTCTTTTTAAAACTGACAATAAATTGTCTGAAAGAAATTAAGAAAACAATCCTATTGACAATAGTGTCAAAAATAATAAAATTCTGGGAATAAATTTAACTAAGTAGCTGAAAGATCTATATACTGAAAATTATAAAACAGAAGAAGACACAAATAAATAGAAAGATATCCTGTGTGCATGGATTGAAAGAATAAATTGTTAAAATATCCATATAATCCAAAGTAATCTACAGATTCAATGCAATTCCTATGAAAATCTAAATCGCATTTTCCACAGAAATGGAAACAAATAATCCTAAAATTAGTATGGAACCATAAAAGATGCTGAATAGCCAAAGAAATCTTGAGAAAGAACAACAAAGCTAGAGACATAACACTTCTTAATTTTGAAGCTATATTATCAGGCTATTACAAGATATTATAATCCTATATTATCAAAGTAGTATTGAACTGGCATAAAAAAAAAGACACAGAGACCAGTGGAACAGAATAGAGAGCCCAGAAATAAACTCACACATACACAGTCAATTAATCTTGGGCAAGGGCAGTAAAAATACACAATGGGGAAAGGAAAGCCTGTTGAATAAATGGTGTTGGGAAAACTGGATAGCCACATGCAAAAAAAAGGGAAATTGGACCCTAATCTTATACCACTCACAAAAATTAACTGGAAATGAATTGAAGCTTAAATGTAAGATCTGTAATAATAAAAAATCCCAAAGAAAACATAAAGAAAAATCTCCATGACATTGTTCTTGGCAATGATTTCTTGGATATACACCAAAAACACAGGCAATAAAATAAAAAATAAACAAGTGGAACTATATCAAAATAAAAAGCTCTGCACAACAAGGAGAGAATCAGCAAAATAGAAATGCAAACTATGGAATGGGAGATAGTATTTGCAATCATATATCTGGTAAAGAGTTAATATCCAAAATATCTAAGGAACTTATACAACTCAATGACAAAATCATCATCACATCATCAACATCATCATCCAATTAAAACTGGGCAAAAGATGTGAATAGATATTTTTCCAGAGATGATATATAAATGACTAAAAGGTACCTAAAAAGATGCTCAAAATCAGTAATTATTAGAGAAATGCAAATCAAAACACAATGAGATATCACCTCACATCTATTAGAATGGCCACTGTAAAAATGTGAAAATATTTTCTGTACACCTAAAACTGACACAACATTGTAAATCAACTATAGTCCACCCCCCCCCAAAATATTCACTGTCAGAAAAAAAAGTAGCCTGCCCATATCCTCAGAAAACGTACAATAATAAAAATAATTGTAATGATAACTCCTACAGAGTGATCACTTTTCCTGACATAAGGATTTTTCACTAAAGCATGCAAAGTTAAAATAAAATGAAATAAATATTCATTTAAAAATGTGAAAATATAAGTTTTGGTGAGAATGTGGAGAAAAGGGAACCCTTGTGCACTGTTGGTGGGAATGTAAATTGGTACAACAACTATGGAAAACAGTATGAAGTTTCCTCAAAAAATTCAAAATAGAACTACCATTTGACCCAGAAATTCCATTTCTTCACATATATCCAAAGGAAATGAAATTAGTATCTTGAAGAGATATTGTTTCTAAATTTTAGTTACAATTTTGTGAATATATTGGTTCTATGTGATAAATTATTGAAGTCAGAATTGCTCACATATGGTATGCATATTGTATTAGTTTCCTATTGGTACAAACACTACAAACTTCAGTAACTTGCAGCACAAATTTATTATCTTATCCTTTAGGAGATCAGAAGTGAAAGGAGTCTCACTGCACTAAGGTCAAGGGGTCAACAGGGTGCATTACTTTCTGAAGGCTCTTAGGGTGAATCTTTTTGATTTCCTTTTCCAGCTTTTAGAGAATGTCCACAAATCTTGGCTCGTGAGTGTCTTCCATTTCAAAACCAGTAATGACAAGTCACAATGCCATCTCTCTGGTTCTGCATCTCTCGTCCCTTTTCAGAACCTATGTGATTAAATTGAGTTGGCTTGAATTATCTCTATTTTCAGGTCAGGTGATTAGCAAAATTAATTCCACCTGAAACCTTAAATTCCTCTTGTTCCATAACAACATATTCATAGGTTCCAGATGTTAGGACATAAATGTCTTTGAGAGACCAATTATACTGCCTACCACACACATATAAAATAATTTTAATGGGTATTTTCAAATTGGCCCCAAGAAATTTTACATTTATAAAATAATAGGCATTTTGACACTTTGACCTACATTGGTTCTTTTCTCTTTCTCTCTCTCTTTTTAGTAACAGATTTATTGAGATATAATTCATATACCATAAAATTCACCTTTTTAAAGTGTTCAATTATTTTATTTTACTTGTTATAGTATACTCACAATGTTGTACAACCACCACCTCTTTTGGGTTCCATAACCCTTTTATCACCCCTAAAAGAAAACTCCATATTCATTAGCAGTCACTCTCCACTCTTCCCTCTTCCAAGCCCCTGGCACCTGCTAAAATACTTTCTACCTCTATGGATTTTTCTATTCTGACCATATCCTATAAATAGAATCATACCATATGTTACCATTTGTCTCAAGTGTGTTTTAATAAACATAATCTTTTCAAGTTTTCTTCATGTTGTCGTATCAGTACTGCATTTCTTTTTATGGTTAAATATTATTCTACTGTATGGATACACCTCATTTTGTTTAAAGACCAGCTAGTCAACATCAAGAGATTACCATTAATTAAAGAAAACCAGACATCTGAAGTTAATGAGTTTAGTACTTTCCTATATATGGGAAGATGTAAAAGTCTGGGCTCACTGAAATTATGCCTTTGATATGCACCGTAGATATCTAGAGCCAGTATCCTGTGCTTTTCCATCCTGAGTTCCCTCAGGGTATACCTTTCCGGGTGGCTGCAGTGGCTGCTGGTTTGGCAGCAGGTAGCCCATTTGTCTCCATCTTCAGTTTTCTCAGGACTCACCCTCTGGGGTGGTAGTAGCTGATGGCTGGATAACCACAGTATCCTTTGTTTGTTGATGAGGCAGGCAACATTTTTCATTCACGTTAGTAACAACTTTGGCATCATAATTAGAAATTATATTTTGGCAAATATATCTGATCTCTGTCATTACGCAAGTTTTAAAGTGTTGGCTTCTGCAGCTTCTTGTAGGTATTTTGTAAGAATAATAAATATGGATTGTTAGGTCAAATCACTTAGTATTTAATTCTTTATGATCTTTTTTTCCATTTATTCATGTGATGTGTTTAATAATCTATTTACAAAGCCATATTAATTTTCTTCATTTAACAGTGTAGTGAAATAATTCTGTAAGAGACAAAGAAAAGCAACAACATAAAAGTTCAAATCTAGAATTAAAATCACTTTTGTCTACCAAGTAATGTTTCTGTCAGATATTTTATTAAAATATTCCTACTATACATACTCACAATTTTGTGTGGTTTAAATAATGAGAACTTGAAATTTCATTAAAATTGAGTTATCTATTTTTTAATCTAGTTAAAAGTTACCAAGTATTATTCAGAAATAATAACAAAATAGACTAGCATGATAATAATCTATCTTAAAAATCTTCTATTATGGGCACTTTCTTTAAAAGGAATCTAAAATATTTCTCTTAAGCCAAAAGATTAACATTCTCTGAGCAAAAAAAAAAAGAGAAATGTTTTTAAAAATTAACTAATTTTTAATAATCATTAAAATGTATAATAAATAACCCATGAAGGTCAAATTTAGATAACAGGAAATAAAATTCAGTGCATTTAAATAGAAGAGAATTAATCTGAGCAATTATTAATTGAATACACTAATTAAAGCAACATTAAGATGATTGTATTTAAACCAAAATCTAAGTATTTTTATTATGACAAAAAATTGAGAGAAAGATAAATAGGAATATTAAAAAGCATAACTAAAAGGAAATAATATACTCAGATAACATAAAATAGAATTTGGATATTAATAGCAGAAAAACGAAACATACAAGAAAAAAATCAAGAAACAGAATATGGGAAACTACATGTTGACAAAGGGCAAAGCTCATAGGGTCATTAATATTTAACCTAAGAGTATATTCTTATTTTGTGGCCAATCATTAAATATTTCTCAAAAAATACATTTATGAACGTTTTTGAAGACAGATAGTCAAAAAGAAACAATAAAATAGTCCAAGTTTTTAATAGATTTAACAAGGTTATTGACACAGCATAAAAGATCTGACATTTGTATTAATACTTTTGATAATATTAATCTATTAATAACTTTGAACAACAGAGAATAAACCCTATTTTCATGTAGCTATGGAACATCTACAAAATATGTATTAGTTGCATTCCACAAATTAAAATAAAATGAATTCCCAAATGAAGAATTTTATACTAAAATATATAATCTGTACTATATAGTGACACAGAGCCAAAATTAATTACATAATTTTAAACAACCACACAAAGAAAATTTCAATACCAAGTGCAAAACATTCTCCTAAATAACGTTTTTAATAAAATAACAAATTAAAAACAAAGCAAATCAAATAATTATTAACTATGATGATCAAGTACACTTATATGATATAAATAAGTACACCTCATTTCTATATAACAAAATTTTGTAAAATAAAGTTCCATTTAAAAGAAAATCTCTGCTGCTAATAATGACAGAGTAAGTACCTATGATCTACTATTTCAAAATCAAAACTGCAATATCTGAACCTAGTACAAAGTAGCTAACTACAGGCACTAGAGAATGAACAGAAGCAGAGAGATCTGGATGGAGAGTACACGACTCAGGGAGAGAAGCTGGACAAGTTCTTGGGCAATCAGATACTTTGGGCATACAGTACAGTCAGAGTGGGTGCTGATGGAATACAGACCCACAACATTTCTTTCCTCGGTAACTGGGAAAATGAATTTAGAAAAATGTGACCACTGAAGTGGTTACATCTCAGAAAATAAGTAAGGAAAGAGGGAGACCCAGTTTCTGTCTATCCATATGTCTGACTGTCCTCAGAAACACACATGCACAAAAAGACTCAATAATATCTCGGCTAAAGACAGAAAATATGAGCTGAGCCTTTAGGTGCCACCCAAGAAAGTTGAATTTGTAACTCATATCCAACCAAAATAATCAACTACTAAAAAAAATAATCTTCTCAGAGAAAAATAGCATAATGTCAGGATAAAATCCCAAAGTGTCTGACATTTAAAAGACAGTGGAATACACTCTCAAGAGAAGAGGTTATCAACTAAGACATGCCCCGGGATGATTCAAACAAATGTAAAGATAAGAATTATCAGCAGGAAAATAAAAAAAATTTTAAAGCCAAATAGATGTTCAAGACATGAAAAATATATCAGAAATAAATTTACTGAATATATTTAATGCATAAGCAGAAATTATAAAGGAAAGAGTTAATGAACTTGAGGATAGATCAATAGAAATCATCTAACATAAAGAAAAGAGAGAACAAAATTTGAATGAAAACAAAGCTTCAGGTCTATATCAGTCTGTTTGGGCTGCTATTAAAGAAAATTCCATAGACTGAGTGGTTTAAATAACAGACATTTAATTTCTTACAGTTGTAGACTCTAGAAGTTCCAGATCAAGGTCAGTCATGATTAGTTTCTGGTGAGAGCTCTCTTCCTGTCTTTCAGGCAGCTGCCTTCTCACTGTGTCCTCAGACAGCAGAGAGAGAGAGAACTCTGGTGTTTTGCTTTCTTCTTATAAGTGTACCAGCCCTGTCAGGTTAAAGTACCATCCTTATGACTTCATTTAACCTTTACTACCTTCTTGCAGGTCCTATTTCCAAATACCATCATAGCTGGGCTTAGAGCGCCAATATATGAATTTTAGGGCAACACAAACATTCAGAACTTAAAAAAGATCACTGGTAGATAGAACCACATGGTGTTGCAGGAGTTGAGAGACAACTGGGGTATTAGGGAACCATTGACCAAAACTGCCCACCCTGACCAGGCATGATAATGACCGCTTGCATGAGTTATCTCACAACAGGAGGTCCTGATAAGGAAAATGGAACTAACAAGCTGCCACCAGCTGTAAGAATTTAGGAGGGGCCAAAAGGAGGCAAGAGACACCAGCCCATAATCTGTCCTGCCAACCTTCCAGAAACCTTTGTGCTGGAATCCATGTTGGCTGAGAGGTGCTTGCACCACCAGGAAGGACCCTGAGTCAAACGAAATATGGGCACAAGAAAGATGATTGGCCAGAGACAACCTGGAAACTAACACCATTTCCATAAAACCTGAGACTGTGAGCCACATGGCAGAGCAGTTCTCCTGGGTTCCTTTACTCCACTGCTCTCTGCCTGCCTGCCCCTTCCCAATAAAGTCTTTGGCTTTGTCAGCATGTGTGTTTCCTCAGACAATTCATTTCCTAGTGTTAGACAAGAGCCCATTCTTGGACCCAGGAATGTCCTTCTTGCAACAGGAGCAGACAAAAATATTTAAAATAATAATAGCCAAGAATTCCCATTCTTTTTTTTTAAATTTTCATTGGAGTATAACTGATTTACAATGTTGTGTTAGTTTCTGCTCTACAGCAAAGTGAATCAGTTATACATATCCATTCTTTTTTAGATTCTTTTCCCATATAGGTCATTACAGAGTATTGAGTAGAGTTCCCTGTGCTATACAGTAGAACAATTCCTATTCTTAAAACAATAAGGATGAAACCAACAGGCCCTCCTGGGCACAAAAACCTTTCTGTGTCCCCCATTTTTGTTTTCTTATTTTCACAAAAAAAGGCTTCTGCCTCCTAGACCTTCCCGAATACCAAAGAGCAGATTCAAACAGTTGCTAAACGGGAAGTAAAGGAATGCAGAAACAAAGGAGGAACAATCAAAAAACTATAGTGCAGTGATTTAAGCAGGATCCTGGTTTCTCCTTAAGGGATATACATAACAATATCTTTGAGTTCTTTGGCAGGAACTAAGACCCTGACCCAGGTGGAGGATGGTAATTTCAGGCTGAGCACAAAATTCCTGGAGCACTGCCCTGTTACCTCATTACCAACCAATCAGAAGAAAGTCATACATCATGCAGCCCTCACCCCAAACTTTACCTATAAAAACTCCCTGAAAACCATCAGAGTTCAGGATTTTTGAACATGAGCCACCTGTTCTCCTTGGTTGGCCTTGCAATAAACCTTTCTCTGCTACAAATTCTGATGTTTTGGTTTGTTTGGCCTCACCATGTGCACACGAACTTGCATTTGGTAACAAAGACACATAGAGATACACTATGAGTAACAAAAATCAAGCAATAAAAACAAACATACCAAGGAACTGTTAAAAGCCAAAGAAAAAGAGCAAATGGTAAAAGCATCAAGAGAAAAAGTACTTTTTAAATATGGGGAACAATGAAATTCCTTGAACAATAACTTTCTCATCAGATGCTATGAATGACAAAAGAGAATACAAGAATATCTTTAAAGCATTGAGAGAAAAAAAATAACATATTAATCCAGAATCTCATACCCAATAAAAAATGTTTCAAGAATGAAGACAAAATAAAGACATTTTCAGATGTAAGAATAAAAAGAGAATGGATTTCCAGGGCCCTGAAATATATGAAATCCTAAATGAGGGAGGTGATGTCAGCAAGATGGTGGGCTGGGAGGTCCCAACACTTGTTTCCACCACAAAAACAATACAAACAATAGATGAACAACTACAAACTGACAAAAATAGCTCTGTGAAAGTGCCAGAGCACAATAAAGAGGAAGAAGAATTGTCCCAGAACTTAAAAAACAGGATGGCTGAAGATAAAAGCATAGGAAGCATTTTACCGGTGTCAACGCATCCTCCAGTCCATAGTAGCCCAGCACTGGGAGTGATCCCCTCAGGGTGATTTTACCCACAGGGCAAAAGAGAGTGGAGAAACCCAGCAAGCCTCACTGCGTAGACCTTTGTAGCTTTTGCTACAAGTACTCCCACAGACTTCACCATCACTGAACCCAGCTGACAGGGCTGCCTGAGACCCTGACACTGTTTCTCATCCTAGGGGCTAGAGCTATGTCTGCTCCCAGGGGCCCTAGTCACTGCTGTGCCCTGCTCTTCAGGATACAGATGCCACAAAGCCTTGCCATCTATGGGACTGGAGCTGCTGCTGGTTGGAGCCCCAACCCTGGGTCCCAGGTCATGACTTTGACCTGACATGACTTGGGTTGACCTGCCCCTGCTCTGCACGTTGCCCTCTGGGTTTAGACACGTGGTTTCAACTGGCCATCACAGGAGAGGTGATGCTGCAGTTCTGCAACTGAACACAGTTGGGACTAAAGTTGGGACTCTGACCCACCATCCTTGGTCCATGGTCCACACTGCTACTGTACCCTGGGCTCAAGCAACCACTGCATCCTGTCATCCAAATGCTGTGCTGCTGATGTATTTCCCCTTCCTCCCCTTCCCTGCCTAGTCATGTGCAAGCCCCAGGGACCAAGACCCTGGTTCCACAGGAGATCTGTACATGGTTGCACCTCAGCCACCAGCACCACTGCAGCAGCAATTGTACCTGTACCTTAGGACCCAGGTGTTGTAGTAGTTCTCTGTGCCTGACTCCAGGCTTCACTGTCACTCTGACTGCCTGTGTGCCAGGCCTGGTGCCAAGAAGGATCCCCTCAGTTAGAACTTCTCCCATGGACCACAAAAAGAGAAGAGGACCCCAGCAGCCTTCACTTCTGAGGACCCCAGTAGCCCTAGTTTCCACTGCCACATACAGGATCTCCTTAGTCTTGGCCACAGAAGACACTGGCCGTTTTTGCTGAGATTGCCCTCAGCTGATGGAGCTGCACAGAGACTATGTTGCTGTGCCCTCCCAGGAACCAGAGATGCTGCACTGCACCCCACCAAGCTGGAGCCCACAGAGACACCTGAAAGTGAAAGTCTTTCTCCTTTGAAGCTAGTCTGAAGAGACTGGAACAGGTGATGCTCCCTCAAATGCACAGACATAAATGCAAAGCCATCAGAAATGTGATGATTAATGAAGGTGTACTTCTGGGCACTCTATTTTGTTTCTTTGATCAATATGTTTATTCTTATGGAAATACCATAGTGTTTTGATTACTATGGGTTTGTAAATTAGTTTAAAATCTAGAAGTGTGATGTCACCAGCTTTGATCTTCACTCTCAGTATTATTTTGACTATTCAGGGATTTTTGTGGTTCCATATAAATTTTGGAATTTTGTTTTCTCTATTGCTGTGAAAAATGCCATTGGAATTCTGATAGGGATTACACTGAATCTATAGGTAGCTTTGATTTTAACAATATGAATTCTTTGAATCTATAAACATGGGATATTTTTCCATATATTTGAGTTTTCCTCAATTTCTTTCATCAATTTTCAGTGTACAGATATTTTACCTCATTTGTTAAATTTATTTCCAAGTATTTTATTGTTTTTGATGCTATTGTGAATGAGGTTGTTTTCTGTATTTCTTCTTCAAATATTTTATTGTTTATGTATAGAAACACTACTGAATTTGCATGTTGCTTTTGTATTCTGCAAACTCACTGAATTCATTTATTAGTTCTAACAGTTTTTTAATGGAATGTTTGGGATTTTCTATATATAAGATCATGTCATGGGCAAAAGAGAGGCAATTTTACATCTTCCTTTCCATTTTGTATGCTTTTTATTTCTTTTCCTTGCCAGATTGTTATGGCTAGGGCTTCCAGTACTATGTTGAATAGAGTGGTGAGAGTGGGCACCCTTGTCTTGTTCTTGATCTTAGAGGAAAAACTTTCAACCTTTCACCATTGAGTATGATGTTATCTGTGGGTTTGCAGGAGATGACAAATGAAATTACACTACTGTAAGAGTCTACACATTAAATGAAGTTGTGTATAATCACTTGAATGTAGACTGCATTAAGTTAAATATATGCTTAATAAACCATAAATACTAGTATAATAAGCCAAAGAGTTATAGCTAATAGACCAAGAAAGGAGATAATTGGGAACAATAAAAATATTCAATTAATCCATAAAAAAGGTAGAAATAGTAATAAAAGTTAAGGGTCAAAGGACAGTGGGCCAAAAAGAAAACAAAAACAAATTATAGTCTTTAATTATTTTGAGAACCATGTTAAATGTAAAACAGGAATCAGAAAATCTTGTCTGTAAAGGACCAGATAAAAAATATTTTAGGCCTTGGAAGCCGTATGTCAAGAGCTGAACTCTGCTGTTACAGCACAAACACAACCATAGGTGATGTGCAACTGCATGAATGCTGCCTGAATTTGGCCTATTGGTCAGGTTTGCCCCACTGGAGATAGGTTTTTGACTCCAAGTCTAAACATTCCAATTACAAGGCAGAAATGGTCTGATTTGATAAGGAACAAGAGCCACCATTTTCTGCCTATAAGAAATGTACTTTAAACATAAAGACACAAATGGATTAAAAATAAAATAATGGAAAAAGATAAAGTATGTTAATGTGAATCAAAAGGAGGCTAGGGTGGCTAAATTCCATTAGTCCATTTTGCAGGATAGCTCTAAAATAACCCTCTAATTTTATTATGTTGCAACAAAGGACTTGGAAGTCTCTCTTGTTTTTCTTGAATCACGCTTGTCAAGAGCAGGGTGTCTTGCAGGTAATTGGAGGCATACAGAGACTTCATTTCTCCATCAAGGAAAAGTATTCCAAAGTGAGAGTAGTGGTCTGGGAGACAAAAGTGTTCTTCCATATGACTTTTTTTCCAAAGCAACTTAATAAATCCTTGCTCCAGTATATTAAGGAGCCTAGAATACATGAAAACATCAGGCTTAATAGTGAAGCTTTCCCTTGGCGATGTGTTGCTCTTTTCCATTAAATTAATTTTTGGAAAAAAACAGCTCTTGAAATTGTCAGTTTTACTTTTTTCTTGCACTGTAATTAATTATCTTCTGTTTAGCTTTACTATTTCCTTTCTCTTATATTTACTATGTACATTGTGTTGTTCTGTTTTTAAATAATTGCTTAAAAGCTTGATTCCATGTATTAAAATTCATTCATTTCATAATTAAAATATTCAAATTTTGCATTGCATATATTCTGATGTTTTCTTTTCAGTTTCATTGTTTTCCAAGTAGTCTGTAATTGAAAGTAGTTCTGCTAATATCAACTATGTATTTAGAAAGTTGTTTTTATTTAACTTCCAAATGTTTGTGCTGTGATTTTTGTAGGTTGTATTTGGATCTTTATTATTCATTGCTAATTAGTTTTATGTAGTCACGGAATATAACATACATCAATTTTTTAAAATTTAATGAGGTTTAATTTATTCTTTGGTTTATGAAAAAACTTACAAATTTTCAAACACATTAAAAAACAAAATATTTATGGCAGGGAAAAATTTAATGAATTAGTACTTAACACATGATAAATATTCCTTTACTTCCTAGTGCTGTACTACAATGCTATATAAATTCTCATTCTTTTGGTTATTGTAATCAATTTTAAAGATTAAAAATATGTCATTATTGGGGCTTCCTTGGTGGCGCAGTGGTTAAGAATCCACTTGCCAATGCAGGGGACACGGTTCAAGCCCTGGTCCTGGAAAATCCCACATGCCACGGAGCAATTAAGCCCGTGTGCCACAACTACTGAGCCTGCGCTCTAGACCCTGCGAGCCACTACTGAGTCCGCGTACCACAACTACTGAAGCCCACGCGCCTAGAGCCTGTGCTCTGCAACAAGAGAAGCCACCAAAATGAGAAGCCTGCACACCACAACAAAGAGTAGCTCCTGCTTGCCGCAACTAGAGAAAGGCCACACGCAGCAACAAAGACCCAACACAGCCAAAGATAAATAAATAAAATAAATAAATTTATTTTAAAAAGTCATTAATGGTAAATTGTATGTTTGTGTATTTTACCACAATAAAAAATACAAATGAAAAGATGTCTGTGTACTCTTCTATTATATAAAGAACCATGTTACATTTAAAATTGAAAGTGTATATATATGTGTGTATGTGTGTTACAATTACCCATCATAATTTTTGCTGTTAATTCATTATTATAGATAACTTTAATTTTTTCTGTTATCTGACATATCGTGTCTCATGGTTATTATATATATTAATTCATTCACTATTCAATTAATATATATTGACCATATAATATGAACAAACATTGTAGTAGACCATAGAGATAAAGAGGTGACCAGGGAAGGCAAAGATTCTGTCCTCATAAATCATACTATCTAGTTTAAATAGAAACAAACATACATACATTTTATATGCATGTATGCATATATATATGTGTATATACAGAAACTTCTGTGTGCATTTTATATGTATGGTATGTTTGTATGTGTATGTCTGTACATATTTAATACATATATGCATGGATATATGTATATATTATACATATAATTATTTACTTATGAAATGTTGGTGGAACTTGTCAGTATATAAATACTTGAAAAACATAAGGTAAAATAAGGGAATAAAGTATAACAGACTTGGAGTCTACTTAGATGAAGGGAAGTCTTCTCTGACAGGTGACATTTGAGTCCTGAATTAAGGTGAGAAGTCAATCCTGGAAAACCTGGGGCATGAGCATTCCAGACAAAGGGAGCAGCGGATACTAAAGCCAGTAAGTGAGAATTGTCTTGCAGTGTAGGAAAGAGGGTTAATAACTACAACAATCATTACAGTAGTAGGAGAAAATATCAAGAGAGTAATATCATCAAATTAATGTTTTTAATAAATCACTGTGGTGATAACCAAAGCTGGAAGAACAGTTTGAAAACTACTGTGTTTATCTGGGTGGGAAATGATATTTGTTTGGAATAGGTGGTAGCAGTGGGGGTACTGAAGAGTTGTGAGATATTGCATATACTTTCAAGATAAAGCTGACAGCTCTTGTGGATTTATGACATATATAGTATAAGAGTAACAGTAGAATTAAGGATTTTAGATTAAGCAACTGATTCAAAAGTGATGCCATTCTTTGAAATGGTGAACAATAGAAGAGAAACACGTATTTGGGCAGAGTCAAGATTTCTGTTTTTTTTTTTTTTAATTCTATCTGTTAAGTTTGAATTGCACAGTATACATGCCAATTGGAGATGCCAAATAGGCAGTTGGATAGATGACTCTAGAGTCAAGGAAGAGGTCAAGACTGGTGATATAAGTTTGGGAATCCACAGGGTACAGATGGAATGTAAAGCATTAGGGCCTGATTATATCACCAAGAGAGAGAATGTAGATGGAGAAGAGAAGAGGTCCAAGAACCAAGGCTGGGCACCTTTTGGGTAGAAGGGAAGCAAGAAAAAACTAGAAAGAAGCCAGTGAGATAGAAAAAAACCCAGGAGAATATGTTGTGGGCCAATTTTAGAATTACTTCAATGAAGGAGGGAATGTAGCAAGTATTGTGGAGAGTTTGAGTGAGACAAAAACTGAGAACTGAGTGTGATATTTGGCAAAATGGAGATCTTTATGACCTTATCATGAACATCTTCGGTGGCATGGTAGGAAGGAAATTCTGTATGAAGAGAGTTCAAGACCCATGGGAAGTGAAGAAATAGACTGACAAACCTCCTGAGAATATAATTGGTAGTGGAGAAATTGGGAGGTAGCAGTTCCAATTCTGGTATCATGACCAGTTTTAAGGGATGCCAACACACAACTCTTGAGGTATCTCCAAAGTTAGAAGAGTTCTCCAGGAATACCTAACCCTATTCTCCCCAAAGCCATACAAATAGGCAAATAAATAGCAAAGGTGGCATGACCTTGAGTTGCCAAGAGTCAAAGTCACTGAGCCAGGAAATGGGATTTTGATAGCCAGGAAGTGGTGCAGGAGTGCTTGAGTGCCAGGTAGGAGCAACGGGAGCCAGGCTGACCACTGAGGTTGTAAGATAGTTGTTCGAGTGAGAGCAGCAGCAAGGAGCCATGTCAGAAGGAGCCAGGAGGAGACAGCATGTGCCCACAGGCTCCAGGAAGGAGGGAGCTACCCTGATGGCACCACAGTGAAAATAGGAACCTTGGGGTCATGATGTTGTGGGGAAGGTGAGCCTGGGGTTTGTACACCAAGCCAAAACCAGGAGGGAGGAGAAACTGCACTGGATTGGGGAACACTGACAGAAGTTAAAGTGAATTCTCTAAAGGAATACTTCCCAAAGTTGGCATCACTGATCCCTCAGAGATAAGTTCACAATAAAGGCTGCTAGATATAGGAGTAGACACATTACTATATTAGAAAGGAAAAAGTAATATTTTTGAATATGTTTAGAATGAGATGACAATTATGTATGGACATAAAGAAGGTAGATTATATTTATATATGTGTGTATGTATATATATATATAATTGTATATACATGTGTACATTATATATATATGTATATATATAATTATATATACATGTGTACATTATATATGTATGTATATATATAATTATATATACATGTGTACATTATATATATATATGTATCTAGTTATGTGTGTATGTGTGTATACATATATATACATGTATAAAATCTCCAGGGGGAGCCTTCAGACTGAGTAAAGAAGAGAGGAGGAAGAGGACAGGAGATAAAATAAGAGAAGGAAAAAGGAGGAAAAAGGAGGAGGAGAGAGGCCAGGAGGAGAGAAGGGAAGAGGTCACTGAATCACTGATGTTCACTATGGGAACAATCAACTTTGAGAAGTTGCTTTATGTGTACAGCTACTTTTAGCCTCCAGTTTAGTAGGAATCAACGTCTATATATTACTACAAACCTATGAACTTTGCCTGATTTCTGATTTCTGATATGATGACAAATGTGAGTAAGTATTTGTTTGTGTTTTTACTTTTGATATAAATTAAGATCCATTATTAAATGGATTGATTCTAGGCTCTGGTCCTGCACTGGTTATTTGAAAATTTTAATCACCCGTCAAGTCATTAAGGTGATTGTTTATCACCGATGAGTGATGATGTAATTAATGATTTAAGTGGGTTTAATCAATCATATACAGGAAGTCAATTCCTAACTCTCTCAAAACACAGACTGAATTCTCACTTTCTTTTACTCTGTCCTGTCTGGTGATGAAAAATAGTTCAGTGTTCCCTTGAAGTGGATGAAGATGCTTTAGTGTTTTTTTGTTTTTTTCCTAAAACTGGTAAATGATATCAGCAGGCACACAGTTGTTATGTGGATAATGTTTGTAGAATTGACTGAAGTCATATCAATGTTAGAATAATTACTAAAATATTCCACAGTGTGTTTCCTGAAGAAATTATATCACCATTTGTTCAGCCTTGTAGCCAATTGACTGTAATAATTACTATATTGTATTCTGTTATTTGTTCACATGTTTTTTCCTATGACAGGTTAATATTTCAATATTTTTATGGAAAACAATGAGGTGAAACATAGGCACAGGGTTTAGTACTTATCTCTATATTTTTTTAGGTGTCCATAATCACAGAAATACATCCATTTTACAAAGGTTCATAGCCTACATTCAAAATTGTTGATTTGACACATAGACATTTAAGTATGATTTTGGAATCTCTCTAAATTTTCCTCTCCTATTCCTCATGAAAACACCTATTCCTCATGAAAACACCAAGTCCCCATTTTTTAAAGCTGTGGCATATCAGGCTGAAACCCTCTAGTTTAATAATGGATATGACAGTTTTTTCTTTAAAAGAGGCTTTGTGATATCTTTCTTTGGCCTCTAATGCTTTCTTTAGTTTGACCTAAAGAAAGGTCAAAATTGAGAATGTTCCACAGAGATTTTTTTTTTTTCATTTTTAGTAAGAAGACATTTAATTCTAAAGAAGGATAAAATGAAAACCAAGTGTTTACTGATAAGAGGGATTTGCAATGATGGAAAATGGAATGAGATTCACAAGCTGTCAGAGGGTGCCAAGGAAGAGGGAAATCTAGGTAAGAGATGTGCAGCTTAGTCAACTTTTTAGTGGTTAGAGAAATAGAATAATCATACTAATATCTTTTAATTCTTTATTGAGTCTTTACTGTGTGTCAGCCACTGTTCTAAGTGTTATACATGAATTAACTCATTTAAACCAGGATTTCTCAATCTGTTCACTATTGACATTTTGGACCAGAAAATTCTTTGTTGTGGGGTTGTCCTACGCATTACAGAATGTTAAGCAGTATCCTTAGACTCCACCCATCAGATACAAGTAACAACCACCTTATCCCCAGATATAGCAAATACAAGTACCTCCAGACACTGCCAAAGTCCCCTGGTGAATAAAAATTGTCCCTGCTAGAGAGCCACTTATTTAAGCCCTAAAACAACTTTATGAAATATCTATTATTGTTCTTTCCATATAATCTTTTGTAAAATGGAGATAGAGTTTCAGTTCCTTGCCCAAGATTATCCAGCTAATAATTAGACACCTAGGAATTAAATCCAAGCTCTTGATTGTCATAACCCATGTTCTTAAGTACCGTATTTCACTACCTCTCATATTTTTCTCCAAGAGAAGCAAGGGTTTCCTCAACTACAAAAGGAAAATAACCAATTTGTGATATTTCCTATGCATGTCACACTAATTCTAAGAAGGGAGAAATTAGTGTAGGTAGTGGCTGAGAAAGATTTGAGATATCACTTGAGCTGAAACTGGATGGGGAGATTGGGCTGAAACGCAAAAGAAGACATGGATTTAGAAAACCACACCTTGTTACACAGTAATCTTACACATAACTGGATGTTTTGAGTTGCATGTGTTTTCCCAAACTTTATATAAAGAAAACTAAAACAAAAATAGCAACGACAAAACAATCCAAAAGTCCCAGTGTCAAAAGAAGTTGCCCAGTCATATTTGGTTTACTGTACAAATTATATTACCCAGCTTTCCCATAATTCATACTACAGTCTGGGGCTCTGAAGATAATATAGGTGGTGGTATAAGTTGCACTTGTTGATTTTATAACAGTTCTTTTTTGTTATGCTGGTTTCAAAAGCTGTTCATATAATTATGCTGACCATAATTTTTTTTCAGTCAGTGTAGTTATGAGCCCCTGGAGTATTCTAAACAACTTGAAGCAACAGCTTTTAGTTTCTAGCTGTTATGCATGGAAAACATTAAGGGCATTTACAGGGGATAGTAACACATCTCCTAAGAAATATTCTGGGAAATCAATTAATGAAGAGTTACAATGTCAATCCACTTTGGGATGAGATGCAGCCAATTCTTCAGTAATTGATATTCTAAACATAAAATGGCTTCCTGCTCTCACTTTCAATTTCAGGAATCTCTGTCATTTGCGATTAGTGCTGACAGATCTCTGTCTGTGGTACAAATGAAATGAAATGGAATCAGCATCTAACTTTATTTATCTGAACTTCTTGTCCTTGACGATTATACTTACACCTATGAGTGGAGTAGAGATTACACACAACTGAAGCTAAATGTTGTCTACATGTTCAAATAGCAAACTGCTTTGGCCCATTTTCTTGTTTCCAATCTGGCAATCAGGAGATCTAGGTCCTAATCTCAGATCCACAGCTATCTACCTGGGATATCTATCAAGTCCATTCTAATAACAGACTTGACTTCTTTGAAATTCACAGTGTCCTCATCTGTACCGTAGGAGTTTGATTTTTTTATTTTAAATTATTAAAATGTAATATTTTATGGTTGATCAGTTTCTTCAATGTGAAGCCTTACTTTGCTGTAGTTTAAGATCATTTATTTATAACTGTATTTGGAGGAAGAAATGATAGCCAACATGGTATGGCTGAAAATTCTGGACACCAAAACACTGAGTCAGTAGTTTTCAACAATATTTATAATGTCAATCTTATTTCTTAAGTTTCTTTTAGTTTTAAGGACACCAAATTTTTTATGGATTTTTTCTTAGACTCTAGAGTTGGGGTATTGATTTTGTAAATATATTACTCTGTATTTTCATTAATTAAAATCTGGGCCTTGAGAGAATAACATTTCTAAGAGCATATCAAATTTCCTCATAAATAAAATTCCCTGAAACCCTAGCCCAAAGCAACCTGGAATGAAGTATGGATAAAAATAAGTATTGAATATGAGCCAGCACCTGCCTTTAGTATTGACATTTCTCATTGGTTTCAAAGTCAATTTCAGAATTAATTTCAGGGAGACATTATTTACCTAAGGCTAAAAGAAGACCATTGATCACTAAAGAAACTGAAGAATCTGTTGCAAGTCCATCCAGGACTCCTAATGCGAATGATAAATCCAGAAAGTAAAGCCATCAATTCAGCATGTAGGACAGAGGAAGAGCTATTGTAACGTGTTTGAAGGAAACCCACAAGACACACTCTACCAAAGGAGCCAGGTGATTGTCCATATTACACAAGTAAGTCCTTTCATGTTACTGGAATATATCAAGGATGCAAAATATCACATTGTAGAATAACATACACCTAACAAAGTATCACTCAGATTGAACTACTTGTTTTCCGTATTTATTGCAGACATTAAAAAAAAATAACATTACAAATAGACCCATATTTTTTGGATTCTTTCTGAATCTCCCTTTTCTCCAGTGAAGTCATGGTACCTTCATATTTCACCATATTTAGTATCTCTCTATTGTCCATAATCTCTACAGGTTAGCCAGAGTAAGCTACGGTACAAATTGATATTTATTTATGTGTTATTAAAATGCACTTAAAGATATAATTTTGCAATTTTTTATAATCACTCAATGTTATATTTTTGAGATATATCCACATTTATGCATATAGATCTAAGTTATTAATTGTATATCTGTACAGCATTCCATTGTATGAATATACTACAATTTATTTATACATTCAAATATTGGTTTGTACTGAGATTACCTCTAGTTTATTGGTTTAACAGAGATTGCTACAATTACCATTTTTGTACGTGGCTTCTTATTTAAATGTGTAAAGAATTTACATAAGGAACAAATATCACAGTGGAAATTCTAGACATAAAGCACACATTTTTAACTTTAGCTGAGGTTTACAAATTACTTTCCAAAGTGGTTGTGGCAGTTTGCACTTCCTACAATAGAGTATTAAAGTTCTTTCTCTCATCCTTGTTAATAATTGGTATTATCAGTATCTCCCAATCTGAGAGTTGTGAGATCTCACTTTGGTATTCATATTTCATCTTGATATTCTGTATTATTTTGATATTTGACATTCTCATTAATCTTAAATCCTAAATAGTCAGTTTTTGTAATTTTTATTTCTGCATTTAGCTGAGTTATTTGGGAAACTTAAAAAAAATTGGACTTTCACCTGGGAGCGGGTAAGAAGCAGAACAAGACCCATACGCTTGGAGCTCTTCCACAACCTGGGCTGGCCACTGAGTCTGAGCTCCCAAGGTGACTGCGTCCCTTACTAGGGGACCCAGAGACATGGGAAATCTGAAGCCCCGTGGTTCCTCTTTGTGACCCTAAAGAAGTGGCTATGGTCTTTATTTCACTAGACCTTGATGTTGGAATTAAAGAAAATGACAGAACACCAGGTAATGCCCATCAACATTTGGACCATGTATAGATTTACTGTCCACTTATAGAACGCTTGTTTATATAATCTGAAAAAGAAAAAAAAAAAGATTCTCAACTTTCCTTTCAACCTTTTAAAAAGAAAGGTTGCCACATGTAAGTCTTCTCTATACAAAACTTTTAAGGACATATGATAAAGAAGAAATGGAAAAATTACATATCTTATAAATGCCCTTTTGTTACAAAAAATCATAGAAAAGAAATGTCTCTAAAAATAACTCATGGCAGTGGAATTATTAGACCACTTCTAGAAGTTTCACCAGGAGCTGGAGCACAGATGTTAGAGGGGAAGGAGCAGAAGGTGGTAAGGAGGAAGAGAAGTAGGATTCTATGGTAGACTGCTCATATTTGGAAGATGTTTTCATATCATATTGTAATTATGTTCTGTGTGTACAGCTTTTCCTGTTACTGTATCTATATTAACGGTTTTAAGTATTTAGAAAATACTTCTAAAGTGTCTGATGCACATTAAAAGTAGATATAGTAAAATATACATTTTGTAAATATCCTTTTGTTAAAATTCAAATGAACTATTGTCCTCTGGATATGGATTTACTCAGTGCAGAGGTAGCAGGAATGGATGTGCTATATTGTTAGCTCCAGCTCATGCATTCCCAACTGCCTTTATTGGTCTGGCCAAGCCTCTTGTAAGGGCCCTTTTTCCTGTTACTGCTGCAGAAGCCAATTTCCACAGTCTTGCTGGGGAGGGAGCAGAAGCTGGCATTAACTTGGCAACCTGACTTATGGATCTTTGACCTGTCCCTAGCGAGTCCATGCTGTAATTTTATGCGTCACTTTTATACTTCTTGCAAAATTTAGTCTCCTCCCTCCATTTGCCGTGTGGATGATATAGTCATTTCTCCAATTGTCAGAAGCTAAATTGAGAAAAAAAAAAATTCTACTGGAAAGTGTAGAATTACTTACCCCTTCAATAGGGGCAACTTTATAAAATGTCTAAAAAGAAAAGACTGATAACAGAGATGAGTGTTGATACAGGTGCATAGATAGAGAATTTCTCTTGTAGCTGCAATTACATAGTAGGACAAAGTAAAACAAAACAAAAACAAAAAGCACAAATTTTATGTTCATTTGTGGTGGGTTTGGTAAGGATGAGAGAGATTAAAGAGGCAGAAACCATTCCTAAACATTGAAGGTCTTCCCAGCAGCCTTCAAGAAGACATGGAAAATAGGAAATTTACACGTATCATCCAAGGAAGAACTTTTTGGGAAATGCATCATACAATATCTTATAGAATTAGAAAGAGGACATTTTCTTCAAGATAGAGTTCAACTTACTAAAGCAGGACAGCGTAGACACATTACAATGGATGCTTCAAGGGGAGTTTTATGAGGAGCTGGGAGAATGGAGACAGATATTCCCACTAGACACAGAGTCCTTAGATCTCTCAGCCACTCACAGAATAGAGGTTTGAACAGTAAGCTCCAAAAAATATTTCTGAGAATTTAGAGGGAAGGATATACAAGTAATATATCTGTCTTCCTGTAGTTTCTACACGTGAATAATAACATGTTTGAATGGAGATTTTTTACTTCAAAATCTTATTTTTTTCTCACAAAATCTTACAGCTGTGCTTCAGACTGATTCTTTCCCCTTGCCTTTCCCATGAATTATTTTGCTCAGTTGTTACTTTGTTTTCTTGTATTCCTTTTTTGTTTATTCTTGGCACTTGTAGGATTTATTTTATTAATCTTGAAGTTAAAATAATTCAGTAAAGAAATGTTTTATAGGAGCCTCTACTATTGAGTTTGGCCTATAGAAATGAACATTTTTCTTCAGATAAGAAAATGATTCCTCAATTGTTACTATAAATATTTGTCTCCTTATCTGTTCTTTTCTTTCTTTCTCAAATGTGTCATTTTCATTTATTGAATTTCTTAGCTCTTTAATCTATTTCTATTTTATACCTTGTATGTTTTTATTTATTCTCTTGAGTTTAATTTTGTTTTCTGTAATAAACTGTACATCTTTCATGATCTCAATTTTATTTTTGAATGTTGTATTTGTGTTTTCATAGCAGAGAAAAATCTCTCCTGATTTCTGAGTCATCACGTTTTGAAGGTATAATGACCTTAAGGCCTTTGTGAGAAACATTCTTTAAAATAAATAGGTGGCTTATTGTAAGTTCCTTTCATAGCAGGAGATCTTGATCTGATACTTTTGATGGTACCCATTCTTTTGAACTAATAAATATTTTCATGAGTCTGGTATTATTTTTCCATCCAAATTGGCTCTGTCCAAAGGACACTACATTCAGCAAAACTCTGTTTAAGATTTGAAAATAACTGAAAGACACTTTCACATACACAGGGTCTCCGCAACTATACTGGCTGTGCAAGCTTCTTTAAAAAACACTATATTAGTGTTTGTTAGATATGAGAAGAACAATCAGTAAGAACACAAGAATAGAAATTTTAAAAGACAAAACATATCTTTATGTTAAATTGTTTTGTCAAGACAACAATATATTTAAATCAAAGAAGTTAAGTATAAGGAAGAGATGAGAAAATGTAAGTTTTGTGGACAATTTGCCTATAGACTCAAGAGAAGACAGTATGTTATCATTTTGTTATTTGCCAATTTCCTATTTGTTATTGTTTTAATATATACAAGCAGAAATTTAAGACAAGGATAAATTTGCACTATCTTATGTGTTACCTACAAGTTAAAAGGCTCTAAAACAATTAGAATTTTTAAAAATGGTATTATGGTATAAAAAAAAAGTGTTGAAGTCACCCCTTGCCTTTATATGTGTTTCTGATAGATCTTTAGAGGATATGGTTTATTATGTTTAAAAGAAGGGTGGAAATTGAATGAGCTTTGGAGTTATGTCATTCCCATATCAGAGGTCCCCATTTTAAGAATGATGTTGATTGCTAAGGAGAGAGCAACAAAAATGATGAAGGTGTACTGCCATAAATCCAGCTACCCCAGAGAACGTAAGGCAGGGGAATAATAGAGTACTTGTCATCAAATATTTGAAGAGGGTAATAAATTTATTCTACTGTGCTCCAACTGGCAGAAATAAAATTAAAGACTGAAATATAAAAGGAAGACATTTACAACACTTAGTATCCTTTGCTGCTGAAGTTGTTGAAGCAACAGCTCTGTTGAACATAGAGTGGTTTTAGGGTGGAAGATTTCCTGCAGGATATCTAACAGGCCATCATCCCTCTGAACTCCTGTGGTGATTCCACTAAATATCATGTTTAATTTCACCAGAATTTTAAGGTTAGAGAACTTTTGTTCTCTTCCATTCAAATAAACCTTTATAATTAAAGGAGTGTTTGAATTGTGAAATCTGCAAAGTTAAATTGCATTGCATTTAATTTAGTAAAATTAAAATGCCTAGTGACATCCTGATTAGAACATTAGCCATATTTAGACTGGTAATTAATGTCTAATTGGGCACCAGTACTCAATTTTCTGGTAATGAAATAATGGCTAAAAATACCAACCAGTTTTTTAAAAATATGTGATATATATCCTGAAGCAATTTTCTTAAATACCAATTATAAACTGACATTTAAAGACTGAGAGATGTGATTGCTGATGAAAGGTGTATTGTGATCTTATGGCATATGGCTATGAATTCTTATTTGAGGGATATAAAAATATTTTTTATTGTACATTAAGCTCAAGACCCAGGAAAAGCCAATGTTTTAGTTCAAGTCAGAAGGTGGAGAAAAAACGATGTTCCAGTTTGAAGGCAATCAGTCAGGAATTCTCTCTTACTTGGGGAAGGGTTTGCCTTTTTGTTCTATTCAAGCCTTCAGCTGATTGGATGAGGACCATCTACATTAGGAAGAGCAATCCGTTCCACTCAGTTCACTGATTTAAAAGTTAATTTCATCTAAAAACACTGTCACAGAAACACCCAGAGTAATGTCGACTCAATATGTGGGCACCCCATGGCTCAAGCAAGTAAACACATAAAACTAATTATAACAGGTAGTATTTGCAGCCAAAGCTAAACGTATTCTTTGGAAACGTTTGAATTGACTCCAACAGGACTCTATATATTGTTAAATCCCCAACATTTATTGTGACAAACACATTGGAAATTTTTGGACAAATTGCTACTATAAGCTATTACAACCATTTAAAAATCAAATCAGCCAACTAACCATACAAAACACTCTAAGTAAAACCCACAGAGGTGGCCTGGCTTTGAATAATGCTTAAAGAAAAGGAAAATTTTTTTAAATATGAAATAAGATTATCATTCCCCATCATCATCATCATTGTTTTGATGTAGCTCGTTATATTTAGGAAACCATAAGACATTGTTTCTATGATAAAAATCCATATTCATACTAGAGCACTTTTGCTCCCAGAATATTTCCAAGATTTTAATACAAATTGTGATTGTGTGAGCTAGCAAAATTGGGGGCACAAAATCATAAAGAATAGTGCTTTTAGAAAAAGATTTTGTAGAACTATTTCTACTGATTGTTTAGCATATACTTTCAAAAATAATAAGTTCAGAAGATGAGAACTGTTTCCCAAAAAGTAGACATCGTACTTCAATGATAGTATGACTTTGTAGATGATTCCATTCCTTGTGTGTTTATAAGGTAATGGCAGAGGAACGATAGCTGTGAATGTTCAATACAGAGGTAAAAACTAATGCTGTTACCATATCACTTAACATTTAAATATATGCTATTTATTTTGCTGTTATTTCAAGTATTTATTTTGATAATTCAGCTTTTTTTTATGTCCTTTAAAGGGGTTTTTGTAGCTCATGCTGAGTGCTATAATGGACACATAATAGTACCTCAATTAATATTGGCCATTTGTTAAGAATGTGGACATGTATATATGACATATCTGTATGCACATGATTCCAAATTTTTATTCCAAATAGTAATGCACAGACAATAAATTAGAAGACCAACAGACAGTAACATACATGGCTATGAGTTAGCAGATAATCAAGTGAGCTCTAGAAGACATTTCTTGTTCCTTAAAGCTGAATGTATCTAAAATAAAATCATGGGTGTTGTACCAGAAGAATATTCTTCAAACATTACAATAAAGTTGGATGCTAAAACAGAACAACACATTTAAGTCAAAATTGATCAAAGGAATATGGGCAGACAACATCTGACAGTGAATATTGGAGTGAATTTATAGTAATTATTAATCAGAATTATTAGTTAAATCAAAGTTAGGGCTAGAAAAATGTGGGTTGGATTATAGGCTATTCTGTCAAGAAGAGTAAATTATCCAATTCAGTTAATTAATTCTGGAATCTTTCTGATGTGAGGCTCCTTTTAAAACCTGTATTGTAGGCTGCATTTCTACCCATCCTGGAGAAGCTATATCTGATCCTTGAAAGGAATTATCCTTAGGGAAAAAAAAATAGCAGGAATCTTGCTTTTCTTTCAGAATAACTGTATCCCTCTTATTTCGATCTTCCTTTTCATCATATCAGAAAGGAGCATTGCCTTACCCCATCAGTAAAAGAGAAGGATGTACATGGACAGCTTACTTACCTCTCAGCTGATGGGGCAGGAAAAGGTGGTGCTTACATCTGAAGTTAAGTGGAGCTTGATAGCTCTCTAGTAAATGTGATTATAATTACATGGTAAATAGAATTGTTAAGGCTCACAAGTTGATTTGGGATTTTTTGTTTAAACTACTTTGCTCATCTATATTTAGAGGCTGCACAGTGTAAAGGAAAGAACATCAAGGTAGAATTCCAGAGACTTAACTCTACACCTTGATTTTATACCACCTGTAATTTCAATTCTTCCTGTGTTTGTTTCTGATATAGACTGAATGTTTTTATCTCCTTCAAATTTCATAAGGTGAAATCTTCACTCCCAATGTGATGGTTTTAGGACGTGGGGCCTTGGAGAGTTAATTAGGTCATGAGGATGGAGCCTTCATGAATGGGATTAGTGGTCTTATAAAAGAGACTCCAGAGAGGTCCCTAGCCCCTTCTACTATGTGAGGACTCAGCAAGAAGATTGCCATCGATGAACCAGGATATGAGCTCTCACCAGACACTGGATCTTCTTGTGCCTCTATCTTGGATTTCCCAGCCTCCAAATCTGTGGGAAATAAATTTTTGCTGTTTAAGCCACCCACTCTATGTAATTTTTGTTACAGTAGCCTGAACTGACTAATAAATTTTCTTTATTTATAAAATAAAGTAATACCTCTACTATTACTTGATAGATCAAGTGGGTCATCTTCAAACAGGCCATAGGTTACCTATTAATCATTGGATCACTTTGGAGAAAGAAGGGAAATATATTTATCTGGTTGACCCCTTATATCTCTTGTCTCTCATCGGTTAAATTTTGCCTCATGCACATTAACTCCAGTATGCATTTGAGTTATTGATTTCCCCTATGCAGCTGCTGGGCAAATTAGATCTTATGACTCAGAGGGCAGTCTTTCATCTGAAACTATCAGTGAAAAAAGAAGGCAGATCTTCCCATTCTCGATGGCTAGGACCTGGATTCTTGTACTAATGTGTCTCCTGTAGCAGTGGGCAAAATGTACACTGTCAGAGCCCAACCCTATCCTGAGGGAGGCCATAGGCACAGGGGATATTAGGCAACGGGGCTATGATAGTGTCAGCCAGGGCTCTCTGTCAAGCAAGAGGCCAAGGTTCCACGATTTAGGTGAGTCCAAGTAAATTGGGCTTATAACTAGAACTGAAACACATACTTTAAGAAACAGTGGCTTAAATTTTCTAAAAAATTGTTTATCTTTATTCTTTTAAGGAATGTCTAAGAAATTATACTGTTTCTACAGTACCAACTGGCATCATGAAATCAGTAGGATTTTGGGAGCAAAGTTCCCTATCTCCTTTATATTATTCTGAAACTTTAAGATTTACATGGTTCTGGTAGAAATATATTAGCAAAGGTGTTAATAATTGTCATAATTTTGCCTGGCAGGAAAACTAAAGTAAGTGAGGATTCTGGCAACAACACGTAACATCTAGTGACAGCTCATGAAACAATTTAATCCCCCAGTTGTGAGCTGTGTAGGGATGCATCTGCTTCATTTATTAAAGATCACTTCTGGCTCTGGATTGGGAGTTCTCTAACATTTCTGGGATGGGTTGGAAAAAATATTTATAATAAACATATTGTATAAGTAAGATAGACACACATTCTGATGCATGTTATCCTTTCATTTGGGTTAGAGAATCCAACTGAAGCTAAACGATTGCCTAAATGATTCACTCACTGACAAAAATACACATTGCTGCAACTTTTTGGGTAATGGGAAAATGGATTTATATTTTAATAAATTTTATTGATAATAAGGATTCTACTGAAAAAAAAAATGGGGCTAAAATGGCAATCTCAGTGAAGAACATGCAGAGAAAGGAGTGCCATACTCTGATTATATTTGCTGGGAAGCCTGGGATTCATAGTTTTCCTCCCTCCCTCTTCCCTCCTTCCCTTCCTTCCTTCCATCCTTCCTTCCTTCCTTCCTTCCTTCCTTCCTTCCTTCCTTCCTTCCTTCCTTCCTTCCTTCCTTCCTTCCTTCTTCCTTCCTTCCTTCCTTCTTTCCTCCATTCCTTCCTTCCTTCTTTTTCTTTATCAACTATTTTTTCATACCTCTTGAATGTAGAAAATCTACATTGAAGGGTAAAGAACTGTAGAAATCAGTTAGACTGGTGAACTCAGCTTCAACTCAAAGTTGTCTCTGAGTTATACCATCTACTCAGAATGGAACAAGAATATTATATATTATATTCCTGAGGGGTAAAATGATGAGAAATAAATTGTACACTTTTAATGATTTTTCTTTTCCTTTTACTATGTTAGATAAGAAGGTTAGTTATCAATGCTTTGAAAGGAACTTCTTCCCAGATAATAAAGTAACAACAGGACGTATGCAGCAATATGAGCCTGGGAGCTGTAAAACACTCCAGGAATAGGACTAAAAACTGGAAATAAATTAGACTAAATTCTTCAAAAGTTTACAACTGAAACCATATGAATGAAAGTTTTTCCCTATCCAAATAGGGGTCAAAGCTTATCAGGTAAAGAATATTATTTCCTGGGAAGAAGAATATTGCTGTGAATCCACTAATGTTTGGTGTATCAGTCCTTACACAGCCTGTTTAAGAAACTAGTGCCTTTCTTATATAAATAAATTGTTTATTTGGAATAATAGAGAGTTTGAACATATTTTCAAGTTTTAACATTTGAGAGTCAAATGTATTTGAATTCATGTGTGTAGGTATTAAAACTGGTCTTGCAGTAGCTGTTATAATGTAAATATTTAACATGCTAGTGAGAATCTTCTTGTTTTCCTTAGTATGTTTTAACTACTTAAGGTTAATTTGAAGTTGATAAACAACTTGAGAACATTTTATGTTTTGTCTTGGTTTTGTTTTATTTTTCTGTTTCAACTATACAGGATGATGATTCTTTGTACTACAACTCCCCACTCCAAAAGAACTATGGACATTATATTAACACATGTTTACAAATTGAATTTTATGTTATAGTACGAATTTTGCATTTTAAGACTAATTATGCATTCCCCATTTTATTTATTTTCACATAAGTAGAAAATTCTCTCACAATACCATGAAGAGGTATATTATGGGTTGAATTATATCCTCTCAAAAAAAATGTTGTGGTCCTAATTCCAGGTATCTCAGAAGGTGATCTTATCTAGAGATAGGGTCTTTACAGAGGTAATTAAGTTAAAATTAGATCATTAGAATGGGCCTTAACCCATTATGACCAGTTTCCTTATAGAAAGTGTGATTTTGGACACAGAAGCACATAGAGAAGGAAAATAACATAAATACACAGGGAGAATACCATCTCCCATACCAAGGAATGCCTGAAGCTACCACAGAGTAAGAGAGAGGCATGGAACAGGTTTTCCCTCACAGCTCTCAGAGGGAAAAATCTTGCTGACATTTTGATTTCAGGCTCCTCGCCTCCAGGACTATGTGACAACAACAAATTTTTGTTGTTTAAGCTACCTAGTTTGTGGTACTTAATTATAGTGCCCCCAGGAAACTAATATAAGGTATTTGTCCAAAGTCATTATCAAGAGGGTGTGTTTGGGATTCTGGGTGCTACATTAATCATCCTGGGGAATTATCTACCCAGTGTCATTGTTACTGAGAAGTTTAGGGGATGATGATTACTTTGAGAGATTATTATCACATAGGGATGCACTGCCTTGGAGTAAATATAAGCAACAATGTCTATGTACTCTCTAGGAAGTTTTCTCAGTTGAGGGAAAAAAAGTCCAACATATTAAAAAGATAACAAAATGATGGAAAGAAAGAAATGAGATTATATAATTGTAAGATTCTCTATAGAAAGAATTCTAAGATGACCTCCATATTTCTCTGCCTTAGTTGAAAAATCCCATGTAATCCTCATCCCTTGAATGTGAGGAAGACTTGGAAATATGGTGAATTTTGCTCCTATTACTATGTTACATTATATCACAAAAAAGATTTTACAAATGTAATTGTATCTTAATCAGATGATTTTAAGTTTATCAAATGGGAGCTTATCCTGAGTGTGATTGACATAATTGGATGACCCCTTAAAAATGGTTGGAGAGATTGGAAACAATATAAATTTTCCTGCTAGCTCAGAAAGAGCAAATTTCCAAGGTATGACTAGGGCTACATGAAGGGAAATGGTGGATGGCATCTAAGCACTGAGAATGGGTACTATAGTTGACAGCTAACAAAATGTCAGGGAACTCTGCCCCACTAGATGTGCAAGAAACTGAATTATGCTAGGAACCAGTGAGGTTGGAAAATTACCCTGAGTCAGAGATGAGACTACAACACTAGTTGGCACCTTGATTTTATCCTTGTGAGACCCTTAGCAGAAAATCCAGTTATGAACTTTTGGCATATAGGACTGTAAGATAATAAATGGGCAGTGTTTTAAGTTGTTAAGTTGTGGGAATTTTTTTACACAGCAACAGAAAGCCAAGACATATCCTTACAATGTATGTGAAGTGGTGCATTATTATTTGAGGATAAAAGATGAATAGATAAATAAGTATACTTTAAAGCTTACGGTAACCACTAAACAAGATTTTTAAAAGTGAAAAAATTAAGCCAACTGTGGAGGAAAAAAGGAATACAAAATAATCAATTACTCCAAAAGAAGGCAGAAAACAAACAAAAACTGATGATACTAACAGAAAAACATTTAGCATTTAGATGGATTTTAATCAAGTACCTCAATGACTCCTAAGGTATACTGTCTAAACACTCCAATAAAAGGTAGATATTTTCAAATTGGGAAAAAATCCAACTATATGCTATTTACAATAAATCCACTTTAATTATACAGATATATACATCTGAGTAAAAGTAAAATGATGGAAAATTACCATTCTAACAGCTAAGTTTTAAAGAAGCTGGAATATTTATATTAACATGAGAAGTAATAGCCTTTAGTACAAAAAGTATTACTAGGGCCAAAGACGATCATTACACAAATATAATAATACACAAGTTTCCCAAGAATATATAATAACCCTAAAAGTGAAAGCAACTAAGAAAAATTTCAAAATTGCAAAACTGATACAATGCAAAACAAAATAGACAATTCTGTAATTATATATGCACTTACCTTTCAGTAATTAATAGAACTAGTAAATAAAAAATCAGTATAGTGGGAGGAGCTTCAAGATGGCAGAAGAGTAAGAGGTGGAGATCACCTTCCTCCTCACAAACACATCAGAAATACATCTACATGTGGAATAACCCCTACAGAACACCTACTGAACACTGGCAGAAGACCTCAGACTTCCCAAAAAGCAAGAAACTCCCCACGTACCTGGGTAGGGTAAAAGAAAAAAGAAAAAACAGAGACAAAACAACAGGGACGGGACCTGCACCACTGGGAGGGAGCTGTGAAGGAGGAAAGGTTTCCACACACTAAGAATCCCCTTCACGGGCGGAGACTGCGGGTGGAGGAGGGGGGAATCTTTGGAGCCATGGAGGAGAGCGCAGCAACAGGGGTATGGAGGGCAAAGCAGAGAGATTCCCGCACAGAGGAGCAGTGCCAACGAGCACTCACCATCCCGAGAGGCTTGTCTGCTCACCTGCCAGGGTGGTCGAGGGCTGGGAGCTGAGGCTCCGGCTTCGGAGGTCGGATCCCAGGGAGAGGACTAGGGTTGGCTGCATGAACACAGCCTGAAGGGGACTAGTACGCCACGGCTAGCCGGGAGGGAGTCTGGGAAAAGGTCTGGAACTGCCAAAGAGGCAAGAGACTTTTTCTTGCCTCTTTGTTTCCTGGTGTACGAGGAGAGGGGATTAAGAGTGCTGCATAAAGGAGCTCCAGAGACTGGTGCGAGCCGTGGCTATCAGCGTGGACCCCAGAGACGGGCATGAGATGCTAAGGCTGCTGCTGCAGCCACCAAGAAGCCTGTGTGCAAGCACAGGTCACTATCCACACCTCCCCTCCCGGGAGCCTGTGCAGCCCGCCACGGCCAGGGTCCCCTGATCCAAGGACAACTTCCCCTGGAGAATACATGGTGCCTAAGGCTGTTACAACGTCACAGTAGCCTCTGCCACCACAGGCTCATGCCACATTCCGCGTTCCGTACCTCTCCCTCCTCCCAGGCTGAGTGAGCCAGAGCCCCCGAATCAGCTGCTCTTTTAACCCCATCCTGTCTGAGCAAGAACAGACGCCCTCAGGTGACCTACACGCAGAGGCAGGGCCAAATCCAAAGTTGAACCACAGGAGTTGTGTGAACAAAGAAGAGAAAGGGAATTTTCTCCCAGCAGCTTCAGGAGCAGCGGATTAAATCTGGAGAATCAACTTGATGTACCCTGCATCTGTGGAATACCTGAATAGACAACGAATCAGCCCTAAATGAGGTGGTGGACTTTGGGAACAATGATATATATATATATATATATATTATTTTTTTTTCCCCTTTTTCTCTTTTTGTGAGTGTGTATGTGTATGCTTCTGTGTGTGATATTGTCTGTATAGCTTTGCTTTTACACTTTGTCCTAGGGATCTGTCTGTCTGTTTTTGTTTTTGTTTTTTTTCTTTAGTATAGATTTGAGCACTTGTTATCATTGGTGGATTTGTTTTATGGTTTGGTTGCTCTCTTCTTTCTTTCTTTCTTTTTTTTTATATCTTTAATTTTTTTTATTTTTAATAATTATTTTTTTATTTCTTATTTTAATACCATTTATTTTATTTTATTTTTCTTTCTTTTTTTCTCCCTTTTATTCTGAGCCATGTGTATGACAGGGTCTTGGTGCTCCGGCGGGGCATCAGGGCTGTGCCTCTGAGGTGGGAGAGCCAGCTTCAGGACACTGGTCCACAGAGACCTACCAGCTCCATGTAATATCAAATGGTGAAAACCTCCCAGAGATCTCCATCTCAATGCCAAGACCCAGCTCCACTCAACGACCAGCAAGCTACAGTGCTGGACACGCTATGCCAAACAACTAGCAAGACAGGAACACAAACACACCCATTAGCAGACAGGCTGCTTAAAATCATAATAAGGTCACAGACACCCCAAAAGACACCAACAGATGCGGACCTGCCCATGAGAAAGACAAGATCCAGCCTCCTCCACCAGAAACCAGGCACTAGTCCCCTCCACATGGAAGCCTACACAACCCACTGAACCAACCTTAGCCACTGGGGGCAGACACCAAAAACAACGGGAACTACGAACCTGCAGTCTGCCAAAAGGAGACCTCAAACACAGTAAGTTAAGCAAAATGAGAAGATAGAGAAACACACAGCAGATGTATGAGCAAGGTAAAAATCCACCAGATCTAACAAATGAAGAGGAAATAGGCAGTCTACCTGAAAAACAATTCAGAATAATGAGAGGAAAGATAATCCAAAATCTTGGAAATACAATGGAGAAAATACAAGAAACATTTAACAAGGACCTAGAAGAACTAAAGAGCAAACAAACAATGATGAACAACACAACAAATGAAATTAAAAATTCTCTAAAAGGGATCAATAGCAGAATAACTGAGGCAGAAGAATGGATAAGTGACCTGGAAGATAAAATAGTGGAAATAACTACTGCAGAGCAGAATAAAGAAAAAAAAGGATGAAAAGAATTGAGGACAGTCTCAGAGACTTCTGGGACAACATTAAACACATCAGCATTCGAATTATAGGGGTCCCAAAAGAAGAAGAGAAAAAGAAAGGGACTGAGAAAATATTTGAAGAGATTATAGTTGAAAACGTCCCTAATATGGGAGAGGAATTTGTTAATCAAGTCCAGGAAGCACAGAGAGCCCCATGAAGGATAAATCCAAGGAGAAACATGCCAAGACACATATTAATCAAACTATCAAAAATTAAATACAAAGAAAAATATTAAAAGCAGCGACGGAAAAACAACCAATAACATACAAGAGAAGACCATAAGGTTAACAGGTGATCTTTTAGCAGAAACTCTGCAAGCCAGAAGGGAGTGGAAGGACATATTTAAAGTGGTGGAAGGACATATTTAAAGTGATGAAAGGGAAAAACCTACAACCAAGATTATTCTACCCCGCAAAGATCTCATTCAGATCTGACGGAGAAAATAAAAACTTTACAGACAAACAAAAGCTAAGAGAATTCAGCACCACCATACCAGCTTGACAACAAATGCTAAAGGAACTTCTCTAGTCAGGAAACACAAGAGAAGGAAAAGACCTACATTAAAAAACCCAAAGCCATTAAGAAAATGGTCCTAGGAACATACATATCGATAATCACCTCAAATGTAAATGGACTAAATGCTCCAACCAAAAGACATAGACTGGATGAATGGATACAAAACAAGACCTGTATATATGCTGTCTACAAGAGACCCACTTCAGACCTAGGGACACATACAGACTGAAAGTGAGGGGATGAAAAAAGATATTCCATGCAAATGAAATCAAAAGAAAGCTGGAGTAGCAATTCTCATATCAGACAAAGTAGACTTTAAAACAAAGACTATTACAAGATATAAACAAGGACACTACATAATGATCAAGGGATCAATCCAAGAAGAAGATATAAGAGTTGTAAATATTTATAGACCCAACATAGGAGTACCTCAATACATAAGGCAAATACTAACAGCCATATAAAGGGAAATAGACAACAACACAATCATAGTAGCAGACTTTAACACCCCACTTTCACCAATGGACAGATCATTCAAAATGAAAATAAATAAGAAAACACAAGCTTTAAATGATACATTAAAAAAGATGGACTTAATTGATATTTATAGGACATTCCATCCAAAAACAACAGAATACACTTTCTTCTCAAGTGCTCATGGATAGATCATTTCTTGGGTCACAAACCAAGCCCTGGTAAATTTAAGAAAATTGGAATCATATCAAGTATCTTTTCCAACCACAATGCTATTAGTCTGTATATCAATTACAGGAAAAAATCTGTAAAAAATAAAAACACATGGAAGCTAAACAATACACTACTTAATAATCAAGAGATCACTGAAGAAATCAAAGAGGAAATCAAAAAATACCTAGAAACAAATGACAATGAAATCACAGTGATCTAAAACCGATGGGATGCAGCAAAAGCAGTTCTAACAGGGAAGTTACAGCAATAATCCTACCTTAAGAAACAAGAAATATCTCAAATAAACAATCTAACCTTATACCTAAAGCAATTAGAGAAAGAAGAACAAAAAAACAACAAAGTTAGCAGAAGGAAAGAAATCATAAAAATCATAGCAGAAATAAATGAAAAAGAAATGAAGGAAACAATAGAAAAGATCAATAAAGCAAAAGACTAAAACCAGCTTTTAGCTTGAAAAGATAAACAAAATTGATAAACCATTAGCCAGACTCATCAAGAAAAAAAAAGAGAAGACTCAAATCAATAGATTTAGAAATGAAAAAGCAGTAACAACTGACACTGCCGAAATACAAAGGATCATGAGAGATTACTACAAGCAACTATATGCCAATGAAACAGACAACCTGGAAGAAATGGACAAATTCTGGAAAAGCACAACCTTCCAAGACTGAACCAGGAAGAAATAGAAAATATAAACAGACCAATCACAAGCACTGAAAATGAAACTGTGATTAGTAATCTTCCAACAAACAAAAGCCCAGGACCAGGTTGATTCACAGGCGAATTCTATCAAACATTTGGAGAGGAGCTAACACCTATTCTTTTCAAACTCTTTCAAAATATAGCAGAGGAAGTAACATTCCCAAACTCATTCTACGAGGCCACCATCACCCTGATACCAAAATCAGACAAAGATGTCAGAAAGAAAGAAAACTACAGACCAATATCAATTATGAAGTTAGATGCAAAAATACTCAACAAAATACAATCAAACAGAATCCAACAGCACATTAAAAGGATCAGACACAATGATCAAGTGGGGTTTATCCCAGGAATGCAAGAATTCTTCAAATACGGAAGTCAATCAATGTGATACACCAGAGTAACAAATTGAAGAATAAAAACCATATGATAATCTCAATAGATGCAGAATAAGATTTTGACAAAATTCAACAACATTTATGATTAAAAACCCACCAGAAAGTAGGCATAGAGGGAACTTTCCTCAACATAATAAAGGTCATATATGACAAACCCACAACCAACATCATCCTCAATGGTGAAAAACTGAAACCATTTCCACAATGATCAGGAACAAAACAAGGTTGCCCACTCTCACCACTATTATTCAACATTGTTTTGGAAGTTTTAGCCACAGCAATCAGAGAAGAAAAATAAATAAAAGGAATCCAAATTGGAAAAGAAGAAGTAAATCTGTCACTGTTTGCTGATGACATGATACTATACATAGAGAATCCTAAAGCTGCTACCAGAAAACTACTAGAGCTAATCAATGAATTTGGTAAAGTAGCAGGTTACAAAATTAATACATAGAAATCTCTTGCATTCCTCTACACTAATGATGAAAAATCTGAATGTGAAATTAAAGAAACACTCCCATTTACCATTGAAGCAAAAAGAATAAAATACCTAGGAATAACATACCTAAGGAGACAAAAGACCTGTATGCAGAAAACTATAAGACACTGATGAAGTAAATTAAACAGGATGCAAACAGATGGAGAGATATACCATGTTCTTAGATTGGAAGAATCAAAACTGTGAAACTGACTATACTACCCAAAGAAATCTACAGATTCCATGCAATCCCTATCAAACTACCAATGGCATTTTTCACAGAAGTAGAACAAAAAATTTCACAATTTGTATGGAAGCACAAAAGACCGGAATAGCAAAAGCAATCTTGAGAAAGAAAAATGGAGCTGGAGGAATCAGGCTTCCTGACTTCAGACTATACTATGAAGCTAAAGTAATCAAGACAGTATGGTACTGGCACAAAAACAGAAATATGTATCAATGGAACAGGATAGAAGACCCAGAGATAAACCCACACACGTATGGTCAGCTTATCTTTGATAAAGGAGGCAGGAATATACAGTGGAGAAAAGGCAGCCTCTTCAATAAGTGGTGATGGGAAAACTGGACAGCTACATGTAAAAAATAAAATTAGAACACTCCCTAACATTATACACAGAAATAAACTCAAAATGGATTAAAGACTGAAATGTAAGGTCAGACACTATAAAACTCTTAGAGGAGAACACAGGCAGAGCACTCTATTACGTAAATCACAGCAAGATCCTTTTTGACCCACCTCCTAGAGAAATGGAAATAAAAACAAAAATAAACAAATGGGACCTAATGAAACTTAAAACCTTTGCACAGCAAAGGAAACCATAAACAAGACAAAAAGACAACCTTCAGAATAGGAGAAAATATTTGCAAATGAAGCAACTGACAAAGGATTAATCTCCAAAATTTACAAGCAGGTCATGCAGCTCAATATCAAAAAAAAACAAACAACCCAATCCAAAAAAGGGCTGAAGACCTAAATAGACATTTCTGCAAAGAAAATATACAGATTCCCAACAAACACATGAAAGAATGCTCAACATCATTAATCATTAGAGAAATGAAAATCAAAACTACAAAGAGATATCATTTCATACCAGTCAGAATGCCCATCATCAAAAAATCTACAAGCAATAAATGCTGGAGAGGGTGTGGAGAAAAGGGAGCCCTCTTGCACTCTTGGTGGGAATGTAAGTTCATACAACCACTATGGAGAACAGTATGGAGGTCCCTTAAAAAACTACAAATAGAACTACCATACGACCCAGCAATCCCACTACTGGGCATATACCCTTAGAAAACCATAATTCAAAAAGAGTCATGTACCAAAATGTTCATTGCAGCTCTATTTACAATAGCCAGGACATGGAAGCAACCTAAGTGTCCATCAAAAATGAATGGATAAAGAAGATGTGGCACATATATACAATGGAATATTACTCAGCCATAAAAAGAAACGAAATTGAGTTATTTGTAGTGAGCTGGATGGACCTAGATTCTGTCATACAGAGTGAAGTAAGTTAGAAAGAGAAAAACAAATACTGTATGCTAACACATATATATGGAATTAAAAAAAAAGAAAACAGAAAAGGTCATGAAGAACCTAGGGGCAGGACAGGAATAATGATGCAGACCTACTAGAGAATGGACTTGAGGACACGGGGAGGGGGAAGGGTTAGCTGGGACAAAGTGAGAGAGTGGTATTGACATATATACACTACCAAATGTAGAATAGATAGCTAGTGGGAAGCAGCCACATAGCACAGGGAGATCAGTTTGTTGCTTTCTGACCATCTAGAAGGGTGAGATAGTGAGGGTGGGAGGGATGGAGATGCAAGAGGGAAGAGATATGGGGATATATGTATATGTATAGCTGATTTACTTTGTTATAAAGCAGGAACTAACACACCATTGTAAAGCAATTATACTTCAATAAAGATGTTAAAAAAAAAAATCAGTATGACTATAGAATCCCTAAACAACCCTGTCACCTAATCAGTTAACATGTACAGAACACTCCATCCACAACAGCTAAATACGCATTTTAAAATATGTTCACCTGGAACATTCACTAACGGAAGGTTTTTCTGAGTCATAAAACAAAACTTAGCAAATTGAAAATATTGTTATACAAAGTGTTATTTTTTTCCCAGATTACAACCGATTAAACTATATATCAATAACAGAAAAATTTGTGGAAAATCTCAAACATTTTAAATTAAACAACACATCTCTAATTACCCCATTGTTCAAAAAGGAAATCACAAGAGAAATTAGAAAATATTTTGTGTTGGAAGTAAATGAAGACACAAAGGACACAGAATGTCTTTATTCTGTGAAGTCACCATTATTGAAAAGTTATAACATTACAGGAGTATGTTACAAAATAACACAGGTCTCAGTTCATCGATCTAAGCTTCTGCATTAAGAAACTAGAAAAAGAGGAGCAAATTAAACTCAAGGCAAGAATAAGGAAGGAAATAATAAATAGAAGAGCAGAAACTTTTGAAATTAAGAACAGAAAACAATAAAGAATATTAATTAACCAAACCTGCCCCTTTGAAAAATAATTAATGCAATTGATAAACCTCTTACCACACTGACCAAGAGAAAAAAAAGAAAGCACAGATTACAAATATTAAAAATAAAATTTAATCTATCACTACCATAGAGAGAGTAAAAAGAGAATTAAGGAATACTACAAATAACTCTATATCCATTAATTTGATAATTATTATAAAACAGAAAATTTTCAAAAGACAGAGTGCCATATTTCACATTAAAAATAGATACATGAATACTATATATAAAAGAAATTGAGTTGATACTTAAATTCATGTCAACAAAGAAAATTCTTGGATTTGATGGAAAATTCTACCTAATCTTACAAAATATTTAAAGAGGAAATAATACCAATTCTACAAAAACTATGAACACAGATGAGGAGGGGACAATTCTCAACTGTCCTTAACGAGGTCAGAATTTCTCTGATAACAGAACCACACAAAGACATTACAGGAAAACAAAAATAGACCAATATTTGTCATGAACACAGATACCTATATCTTAAACAAATTATTAGAATTTCAAAACAAACAATATGACCAAGTACAGTTTATCTAGGGAATGCAAGTTTCTTTATTATTTAAATTTAAATCTTTCACTAAATTTGGGAAGATTTTGCCTGATATTCTTTAAATATTTTATTTGACCAATTTTCTCTCTTCTTCTGAGACTTAATGTCAATTATACTTTTTTATATAAGTGTAATACATGTAACTGACATAATGGAAAATTATACATACTGTCAAATTTTCCATACTGCCCCCTGAGGATCCCTGAATATTTGCTCAAATTTTTCACTTCTTTTTAAATCTCTTTTTTTTCAGGTAGGATAATTTCTGTTAATCTATCTTCAAGTTCACTAAGTTTTTCATTACCATTCCGCTATAAAGTATATCCAGTGAATATTTTTACCTCAAATATTATGTGTCAATTCTAATTCTTTAATTTGATTGTATCTTATACAATTGATTTATCTGCTGAGATATTCTTTTATTTATTACAATATTCCCAAGCATATTATGTGTAACTTTTGGGTATACTGGGTGAAAATCCTTAGGATCAACAACATCTTGTGGAAAAGCACCTTGATCTGGAATTTGTAGCAGTAGCAAGCTCCTTCTTGCACTCTCTCCTAAAAGCATGTTCTTTGATTTTTATAAGTTTATGTCCAATGATAATGAATGATGTATGAGGGGTGTCTCGACAATGATATGTTATGAACAGGTAGATATATGTGTGCACTATTTTCAAGTTTTACACACTTACTGGAGCTCAAGGCATTGATTTACCTGCTCTTATACAGCTGGCAGCCATCATGAGATCAAGACAGTTCCCAAGATTCTGCGAACAAATAATTTTCCATATTTTTAAAGTTAATCTAGCATCCCTAGGAAGCCATGACTAATAATGGGGCACTGGTAGTGTTAACACAATCTACATCAGCATTTTCAGATAATCCTTCACTATGCTGAGTGAAACTGATGCCTGTCTAGTTCCCTAAAATTAGCTTCAACAGAAATACCCTTCCTCCCATTTCTTATTCATAATGTCAGCTACTTTTATAACAGCTGCATTTTGAATATATTCATCTTGTCATAAAAAGCAAATCTACCATCAATTGCTGAATGTAAGGCAGCAAGGAGGTTTGATGGTATTCATAGAGCATATCGTGCTTCTTTTGAGACATCTTTGCCATCAGAAAATAATGTGAATAGTTTGAAAAAGTTCACTTACAAACCTCTAGTCTGCTACTGAAATGTAGTTTATCTCTGTGCTCATATTGATTTTCATAAAGAGAGCTGGAATTTCAAATATACTTAATACATGGATTTTGTACTTCTATAAAAACTATAAATATGTTACACATTCTGAAAAGGTATTATCATGAATTGTAAGTATGGTTTTGAAAATAATTCAGGAGAATTATATCTTAATATGCTTTTTCTATGTATAGCATTTTTACAGTGAGAATAATGAATACAAAATGATATGAAATAAAGTTTCAATCTTTAACTCACCTCAAAGGCAGTTTTCAGTCCATCAAAATAATAGACAAGGGGAAATGTTTTAGAGTAGATGTCTTTGATGTACTTCCCAAAATATAATTATATAAAAGGTAATCTTTTCTTTATCTTGCTTATTTTATTCAGCAGATTACTGAATAAAAGAAACTAATATATAAAACTTTAAATAAAAGTAAGATATTGGTCAATTTATGGCTATCAATATAAAAGTCCTTCAAAATAACATGTGGTTTATCTGTGGACTATCTTTTCCTATGCACATTCTAAGGAGTGAAGAACTTGTCTCTTATAGGATTCTTTTAACCCATGATACAGCATAATGTCATAAAAATTAAACTTATTATAATAAAATATCTCTTTTTATAAAGTTCAAGATATTAATAGATCGCCCATTCTGGGTTCCAATCATCTATTGTGCATTTGTAAAACAATATAAAATAATTAAAGTAGATTGGAAAGAAATCAAAAGTCTTATTATGTGTCACAAATCAAAACAAATCTCTACGTTTTGGAATTTTTAGAAACATTTCAAATGGGAAATAATTTTATAGGGATTTTAAAGGAAGGGGTAATATCATAAATATTTTGAAGTTTCTATACAAATTGACGTATTAGAATATTTTAAACCACAAATGGCTAGTAGCTATCCAAGATAATCATGAAGAAAAATAAGTCCAAACGTGACTGTGGAATAAACAAGGCTGTTTACTACTGTCAAACATTAAGTCATTACTAAGAGCTTAGCTAGATTGGCCCTTAGCCATCTTTGTTCATTGATGCAACAAACTTCAGGAATCAGGTGGTTTTCCTAGTTCTTTTAAGAGGATGCTATTAACTTTATAAGCTTTTCAAGTTTTAGTCTCAATTTTTTGTCTTTTCTGATTCCCAAAGCAGTATAATAAGCATAATTTAAAAGGCACACAATCATTAAACCTTAACCCTCCTGAACTCGGCTTGTCAAGGTGGTGTTTACTATCACTAGAAAATGTTTTAGAGCTATTGCAATCCATTATAATTTAGACCATAATGAGGAAGGGACACTTTGTTCTAAATATCTCTTTTATTAATACATTTGACTCTATCTTAACCATCACCACAATAATGTGAGATATCATAAACTCTCCATTTATCTAATGAAATAGCAGTCTAGATGGTCTCCCTCTATCTACATAAATATCTACACACTTTTTGGATCATAAATTCTTTTATAGAAAGTTATTTCTGAGCAGCATCTTAATATATGCGCTTTGATTCATTATTTTTAAAAGCATACAAAATAAAAATTTTAAATAATGAGATTACCTAAATAGTGGCTTATTTTTTCTTTCCTTCTAATATACAGCTTATATACCTTATTTTGTAGACCACTGCTGAAAAGTGGACTCCACTGTTAGCAGAGTATTTTATTTTAAAAATAGTGATGTTGTTTACTTAGTTGAAATATTTTAATGCTAGCTTACTTTCTTAGAATAAAAACTTAAGTCTTTAACATGACTATAAAGCCCTGTGTTATTTGATCTGATCCAACCTCTTCAGCATTCTCTATCACTCTCCATCTCTCAGTGTGTTCTACCAGTGGCTTCTACCAGTTTCTTGTCCCTTTCATGTTGTCATCCACCACAGGGTCTTCGTCCATTCTACATTGGGGAATCACATTCTTTTGCAGACTGTAGAATGGATTGAGAAGAAGCTTTAGTGGAGACCAGTAAACTGTTTAGGGGATGTTGTCATAATGCTGCAGAGAAATGGTATTGCCTTGAACTGCAGCAGCTGAGGTGAATGCAGAGCTGGTAGATTTGGGAAATGTTTAGGATATACAGGTGTCAGAACTAGGTAAGTAGTTGAATATGGGCAGTGAAGTGTGTGCTGATTTAAGAATGATTTTCTAGTTTGGGGCTTAGGACCTTTTACTTAGGCAGGGAACCTAGAAAGATAAACAGATTTGGAGAGGAAAGATCATGATTAATTTTAGACATGGTGATTTTAAGATTTTTATGGCAATAATCAGTTGTGTGTGATAGACAGAGGAGATGCTGGTTTAGATATTTGGATTTTTAAAACAATTAATAGTTAATTGGAACTAAACAAATAGATGTGATTGTTTCACTTGGATATTTCACATGGCAAAGGAAGAAGGGAAAGGACATTGACATTTAACAGATAAGAATACAAAGGTCTCACACAAGTGAGACTGTGGGAGTGTCTAAGAGACGGAAGGAGAAGTGTGACAATCCTGAAAATTATGGTGCATGAAAGCCAAAGGAAGTGTCTTTTACAAAGTTTTGGTGTTAAGGTGATACATAAATGTTACTAAGAGTTCAGGTAACTCTAAAATTGGGAACATATGTGTTAAATTAAAAGAACTTTGTTGTGACATGACTGGACAATGAGCAACATAGTAACGGCAGAGGCTCCTGTAATCTGGTATGTGTTTGTGAATAATTTTTATCTAAATATAGTTGAATATATGTAATTAAACAGATAAAAACGTATCTAGTTAAAAAGGTGAAAAATTAGGAAAAATCCAAATAAATGTAGAAAAATAAGATAAAGCTGGGTCACCTTAGTACACAAAAATTTGTGAATTTTTCTTTTGATAACATGGGCTAGAAATTTGACACTGAGTTTCTAAAAACAGCAACTAAAAAACTCCCAAACAAACAAAAAATATGATGAGGTATAATATGTAATGAGTCCATTAGTTAAAAACATAAAAGTGGCCGAGGGGATGTACATAGAAATAAATAATATATACATATATAAATAATATAATTATTTAAATATAGATAAATTTATATTTTATATATTTATAGAAAATGTATAATAAAACACATTATTTAATTTATTTTAATTTATTTTTTCCATAGACTTCCAGAGATGTATGCGTTACAGCATAATGAGCCATGGCAAAAAAGTTCTTATAATATTCCTCACTGTTAAACATAAACTGGAAAAGCAATTTTATAACAGGCCAGATACCTTACTGCAGGTTTGCAACATCCTTAGCCTGACTCTTCCTAAAGGTAATATTCATAATGTATACTTAAATGAATGCACCTCCTGCATTTTGAGCAATCTTCTTTAACATTTTCTGTCTTTCCTGAGACTTCCATGAGAGGTGGGTGGCTGAAATTGCAGATTATGTTCTCTGTCAAGAATCTGGAGTGCAGTTATGCAAAGTTTCTGATTAAGGGTACAGTCATGCAACTTAGTGGTAAATAGAAAGCAGGGTAGAGGCTGGCTTATTCCTGTACAAACTCAGGAGGCTAATCAGTCATAAATGACTGACCAATATGATTCAGTGTAGAACTGGATCCAAACAACATCTGTGGACAGAGTCATCTTCAGAAATAATTTTGGATGATTGAGATCGCAACAATCTATGTCATAAAATTTACCCATACTAATTATAGTCTCGAGGGTTTTTTCACAGCAGATATTCTCAATTGCTCTCCAAGGGTACACAAATCATGCAGTTCCCTACTAAAAGTAAGTAGATACATTTCTTAAAAAGTGTTCATCTAAGTAAGCTTAGGATTTAAGCTGTTTTAAAGAGCTATATAATTTAAGTCAATAACTTTTGAAGTAATATTTGTCAAAAATGTTGATATTATTGTCATCTATTCGGGGTTCTTTAGATAGTTAGCCAATTGCCCAATGAAGTCATTCTTGTATGTAACAAAAAAATTATGTCATAAGCTTGGAGAAAATGTATTTATTATTAGTGACAGGCTGGAATGCATCCAGTTCATCCAAAATAAATTTTAAGCAATAAAAGTAAAAATTAAACACAGAGGGGTTTCCAAAACAAATAATCTTTCACACCACTTAACATTGTTATCTGATTTGCCAAGACACTATACCTGTAGACATTGACACTCAGGTGATGCTAAAGTGCATGTTTTATAAAAACACCATTAACCAGCATTGTAAAAATTGTTCATAGCCTTTAGGCATAACCAGTTCTATTTATGCAGTTGTAATGTGTAAAATTCAATAAAATTTTCAGAAATCTTATATTTTTTCCAACATATGTCTTGGTGAAGGAGAAAGTAACAGGAATACCCATGCTGAAAGCCTGCTGACTCTTCATGGAAAACATTGGCGTCAGCCACTTTAAATTATATTTATTGAACAGCCATATGTTTCAAGCATCTGGAACAGATTCATGACAAGGAATCAATCAGAATCCCATGTAATTTTATTACCATTTTCATCAAACAGCTCATTTGGACAAGACACTGCATTCATTCATTCATTCATTCATTCTATAAATAGCTACTGAGTTTCTCCTTTGTTCCCATGACTCGGCTGGGTGAAAGTCTGGGGATACAGTAGTTAGAAAATGTTTTCTTAGCTCTAATGGAGCTCACAGTCTAATAAATCATTTAAGCTCATGATTTTTGAGTGATTTTTATATGATTGGCATTGTGTTAAACGTTTTACATAAATTACTTTATAATTCTCTTGGTAAATCTTTGAATGGTTATTATGTCTTATGCATAATTTTCTTGGTTGGCATATGGAGGTGCAGAGAATTTAAGTACAAGTTGTCCAAATTCGCATAGCTAGCAAGTGTCAGGGCTGGGATTTAAAGCTGAGAAGTCAAACTCCAGAGCGTTCACATTTTGTCAGCTGCTATGTACATGATTTGAGGGCAAATCAAATAGAGCTTGCAACTCTGAAATATTCTCCTAAACCACTTTTGTGGGAAAATGATGTAACAAAATATTCTAGAATTTGAGAAAGATGATTTAAGGTTGTACCTCTGAATCTGACAGTTTTCAGCATTGCAACTTTAAGGATATTGTTAATCTTTGGGGGTTTTAATCCAATTTCCTATTAAAATTATCATTAATAAAGTAATATATGTGACACTGGGTTCCAAATAAATGTCAAATTAATTATAATTTGCTATCTTAAGAGGAACTGGGTTCTAACTAGTGTCTCCTTGAGAAAAAGCCATATTGGAAAGGGGTCTGTGGAGGAGTGGACACTTGGATGAAAAAAAATAATAATAATAACATTAAAAGAGGAAATTGGAAGCTACCTAAGACAAACTTCTAACTTCTTATTTTGCTTTAGGATAGACTTGCAAATGTTGATTAAATAATACAGTCCATTCTGTTGCAGATATCTGCAAAACTCAAATTTTAATTGAATTAGTCTTCAGTCCAGCTTAGGTCCGATATTTGGATTTTTCTCCTGGGGTATATTTCTATGTTTTTTGATATTTAGAGTGAATTTCTCATTGGGATGATGTAATATCAGTCTTGTATGAAGTTCAGAGATCTATAACATAGCTCAAAGCATTTTTCACCCTGCAGGACCAAATTAAAGATGAAAGGGGATGAAGGGAGAAATGTTCATTGAAATATAAATATTTCATCTTTATTAATTCTTAAAGCAGATAAGATGGAGTTTTTAAAAAGGTGAATTGTGTTATATAAAATCTTGGTATTTCTGATGAGAATATATTCCCTACAGTTGGTGACTTCTGAAGTTAAAAAAAAAAAAGTCTACACTGGAAAATTTGTCAATTATGTTCTGAATTTTAACTGAGATGATCAGTTTGGGATAACTTTTTAAGTAGTTTAATGCAGTTAGGATTACCTCATTTGGGAAAGCTTCTGCAAGAAAGTATCTTTGAACAATTAACTTTGCAGAAACATACTGAAAATGTTTACTGGAAACAATAAAGCACTAATATACATTCCTAGTGCTCTATTCCTTTATCTTCCTCCAATTGCTTATTTTCTCTTTTTATTACTAAAATTCTATTGAAGACCTGACAATAACTGCAACAAAAACACAAATGCTCACAACACTGAACCATAAAACTGATAATGAACATAATTTGAAAAATGGGAATGATGCTCTAATAAAAGCACCTGGTTCAAAAAGAGAAAAACAAAACAAAACAAATGTGTGTTTTATCACAGAAGCTGCCCAGAAATCTCCTCTTGAAACTATCACCATCCTGCAAGGATACTGTAAATCACATTTTCCATATGCAGACTCAAAAATCTGGGTTCTGTAGCTCTAGAAAATGGAACAGCGAGCCAGGTGGAGGGATGGTGTCCCCTCTTCCTCCTGCTGCCATCTTTTCATTAGATACTCAATTCTCAGAAAACAACTCAGCAGGGCACAGGTACCAAGTAGGTGCTGAGTTTAAAGTTTTCCTTTTGACATGTAGCTCTTAGAAATAGTAGGTTTTACTATAGGCAAGAGGGAACAAGAATCCATATTATTTTTTGTGTAGAAATGTAGATTTCCAGGTAGTATAAATATATTTAGAGCACTCTTTTCAAACTTTTTGAACATTCCATTACTAAAAAGTGACTATACATCTTTCTTACTAGTATATAAATTTCTGAATCTTATAGGTATGACTATTGCAATATATTATTTACACTATGAAGAGTGAGAAATATGTAAGTTCAAGATCTAAATAAAGTTTTTAAAATATCTATTAAATTGTCCAATGGCATAATACTCTTCAATACTTTTAGTGAGAGAAATTTGATTACATTTAATTTGTAATTTGAAACTATCGATTGGATGCTTTGTGATGCAATAGGTCCTATGTGTGGTTCGAAGTTAACTTAATTTCTCTACATGGCTTTATTATCTGTCATAACTGAAAATGATAATCCATAAAGGGATATACATCTAAGTGAAAATAAGACTTAAGTGGTACTACTTAATAAATTTATTTATTTTGTATTCTTTTCTACCTATAATGCAAAGTTTTATGTAAAAATCTGTTTGGAAAACGTCTGTGATGATGTCAAGAAGCTTTTATTACAAAGCAAGTGAAACATATTGCATTTATGTGCTTTTAAGAACTAAATTTAAAAACCACAGTAAAATTTCACAGGAAGGACCTTCACTGGATGACTTTGAGTAGATCAGAATCTTTTGCTTGTTAAGTGTGCACATTTGACTTTTTATGGATGATATCGTTGCTTAGTTTGGGTAAAAATCATTTAAATTGAAAAGAATATCAAGCATTTGCAAACTCCCCATAGAATGTGTTCCCTTTATAAAACAGTTACTTTCTCACTTGCAGTAAAAATGTAACTTTCAACTTAAAAGAACAGATGAGATGTGAGCTTTTTTTTGCAAATATATCTTCTAGTAATTAAGAAGTGCTGGAGAAAATAGGCCTGAGTCAAAAGGACACAGAAGCCAACCTCAATGAATTGACTGAGCGGTATGAACCAAAGTTGGAACAATTTTAGCAACAAAATAAATAATGATAATACTGGATTATAATGCATAGAATAAACCAATATCTATGCATTCATACTGATATAAGTAAATAATTGAATAAATAATTTTAAAAAGGAGAGACAAGGGGCAGGTCTTCCTTACAGATGAATTTCAATACAGAAGAAATGAAGGAAATTCAAAATCATCATTATGGATACAACATGGTGATAATTGGTGCAAGAAAGATCCTCTGATGAATGCCAAAATCAGTAGGCAAAAACAGGAGAAGAAAAAGGATATCTGCAGTCTCAAAGTAAATAAGTAAAGTGATATTTATTAATTACAAAGGGAAAAATTTTAACATTACAGTGGAGAAACATGGTAGATACCACCTTAACTATGTGGTCAAAATACACATCAGCAGTAGTAAGACACATCAATAGTATGTGCCCCTGATGTACTGCACTGAGGACATAACTTCTGTTGTATTCTTGATAAAAATTCATATCATTCTGATCACAAGGAAGCATAAGGCTAACCCAAACTGACTACTATTTATTACAAACATCAAGATCATGAAGACCATGGAAAGACTGAGTAACTGTAACAGATTGGAGGAGACTAAGGAGACATGAAAACTAAATACAATGTGAGATCCTGGATTGGATGCTGAAACAAAAAATGGTGAAATGGGAAAATTAGTGAAATTCAAATAAGTCCTATACTTTAGTTAATACTATTGTACCAGTGTTTATTTCACTGTTTTTATAATTATATTATGGTTATGTAAAATGTTAACAGTAGGGGAAGCTGAGTGAAGAGTACACATAAAATCTCTGTACTATGTTTTCAACTTTTATTTGAGTCCAAAATGATTTCCAAATGAATATTAAAAAATATCCTTCTAGAATATAGCTAGATTCTTGCAACACAGAAAAGAACAACAAATTTGGAACATGAGTCTTTGTTGAAGAAAAAAAAAACAGTACAATTCACTTTAATAGTGCTTTATGGACTTTGCCATGAGACTGGTGAACTTTGTGCTATACAAAATATTTCCATACTAATCTCACCTGATTTCATGGTACTATAGAGATTATCATATTTAGAAAGTTTTATTTTTACAAACATAACTATTTTCTGTGATAACCTCTAATACTTTGTACCTTTCTGATTTCATCTGTATTCATGTAACATGGCTTGACTACTAATACATTTCACATATGTTGCAGTCTTTGTATTGTTAGCCCAGGTTATTTCTGTTAGTTTCTTCAATGCACCTTGTTTACACCCAGTTTTTATCATAACATTTTTTATTATTAATGAAGCAATTTACTGTTGAGAATATATTTACACTGTTAATCTTCTCTTTAGTGCTTACAAAGTGTAGTTCTTTGTGAAGTTTATTATTGAAATTTATGAACTGAATACCTTAAGCAGAGCTATGTTAAAAGCTTCTGTATTTACATTCAACTATTGAGAAAATCTTACACAATTTGTAGTTACACTTGTTTATTCTAGTCTTTAGCTGTTTTTTCTATGATTCTTTTAACAGTGTTTGCCAAAAAATAATACACCATCATTTTTCACCATATTGCTTTCTGTCTATTATTTCAGGCACGATCACAATGATAAAAAGATCAAGGGTTTACCCAAACACATAAGCGTTTTTGTCTTTTGCTATTATGTACGAAATTGTAGGAGAAGCTTCGTCATGTTTTATCCAGTTGAGTATCATATGACTTAGAAAGTGTTGACTGAATCGCAGAGCTTAGTATTTGTGAGCTGGTTGGGTGGTTGATAGATCCCAACTACTCCAACTGCTTCACATAGCCATTAACATCTATCTGCAGCCATGATATATGCTCAGGCCTCAGAGGTTTGATCATCTTCTTTTCAGAATAATTATGTTGTCATTGTTGTTTCCTAGTAATAAGGCTGAGGTAGAACTCATATTGGGAGGAGAAGTGTCAGCTTCGTCCTTTTCCCCTCATTCTCTCCTACTTGTAGGATTAATACTCTCTTCACTCAATATTTTCTTTGATACTTATCTCACAGGGGAGATACCATCATCAGGAAGGTAGTATTCTCTTGGTGAGGCTCCTTTCACTCCAGAAGTGCTGACCTCTGCAATTTTCCCAAAAGTGGGAAACTCAACTGCATTACTTGTGGTAGTGGGGGGTTGTGTTTAAACTTTCACCTGGGGTGGGGGGAAGGTTTCTTTGAAGGAAAGTTTGAAAGCCACCTCTCAATTTTGTGAGGTTTGGTCTTAAAAAAAAATAAGCTTACACAATCTGTAAATTCTTTTGGCCAGGTATACATTCCTCTGTGAGTCTCATTATTAAACCCCTTGGTGGTGAGAAACTTCCATTCAGAACACCTTTGTCTTTGCACTACTTGCCTGATTGGAGTCCTCCCAATGCTAAGAAAAAGTGTGAGCAGCAGGGTCAATATCCCACATCAAATATTAAGGTCTTCATTTTTCCAACTTTTTAAACATAAAGTAAATATAAAATTTAATATTGTCTATAGAAACTTCAGTGGATTATCTTGCATACCTTCCCTATTGAGCACACACACTCTATTTGTAGAAAAATGATTTAGAGTGTGAGTAGTCCAAGTAGGAAGGGTAGTCTATGACGCTACATATTTGGCAGTAGAAAGAGGATATTTAAATACGTGTAGAAGTAATTAGCTTACAATAGGATGGAGATCTAGACTTATTAAATAGAACTTCGACAGTATTTGTGAGGATTGATAAACATAGAGCTCTCTTAGAGGGCTTACTATGTGGCAGGCACTCTTCTACACACATTATATGCATTAATTCACTTAAACCTCTTATTTAAAGTACATATAATTCATTTAACTCTCCATACAACTAAGGTGCGGAGGGATACTATAGATGAGGGTACCATCTCTGGACAAGGTATTGAGACTATAACTTAAATCTGTGGCCTGTGTTCAGAGCTGCTGCTGGTAACATTATATTTGGCTGCCTCTGGAACATTTCTATCACTCTGATAGAAAGCAATCAGAGTAAACTAGACTAAATTTAAACAGAGTTTTCCCTATTTGAGGAAGTGAAAAAAAAAGATAACTGAAGAAAATACCCTAAAAGACAAAAAACAAAAGTTAATGGTGAGTATTTCTGGAAGAGAAGTCAATGATTGGGGAATGGAAGGAGTGAGAACTTAATTCTTACCTTCCATACACTTTGTATGTTTAACTGAGTGTCTACACTTCTTTAATTTTGAGAAAATAAATTTGAGAGAAACAAATAAAATTAGCCTCCAACAAAACATTTACTATAAATCTCTTCTTATTTAACAGTTTTTGAAGTGCTAAGTAGAAAAATAAGCCATTCAGAAATCAAAAGTAACAATATTTAAGAAAATATTTCTTATTTGTTGTTTATATAATTGCTTATCTTGAACCACTAAAACAGACATGAAAAATTAGAAATAATAATTCACTGACATAACTAATTAAAAATAATTTTCTCTAAATAGTTATCTTTCCTATATGTCAGTGATAATCAGTTATGAAATATGAAGGAAAATTCTCATTCACAATAACCAAAAAAATAGAGGGGGAACAATTATGAATACATTCAGCAGGAAATTTGTAGAAATATTTGACAAACAGAAGAAAACTTGACTCAGTTAGAGCCATAAAACAAAGCTGAAAATATGGAGAACCAGACATGCAAAGTTTTTTTGTTTGTTTTTCTTCCAGTTTTATAGAGATATAATTGAGATACAGCACTGTATCTGTACACCTCAAGCACTTATAAGCTTAAGGTGCACAGCTTAATGATTTGACTTAGATACTTCATTATATAATTACCACAATAAGTTTAAGGAACAAAGCTTTTGACATTATTGAAATCAGTCTATACATTTAGCACAATCCATCTTGTATTTATCTGTGTGCTTTTTATATTTATTAACAGAATGAGTACATACTCAATTGTTTCTTGTTGGTAAAGTTTTATCATTTTTATAGCAAGAACAATTGAAAGACAGATGGTTTAGAAAGACATTCATTTCATTGAATTATATTTTTCAAGACAACTAAGATGTAGGATTATACTTGATTATATAATACATAATGATACATTGTGCCATTCCAAGTTGTTAAGAGACTTTTTTTTGGGAAAAAAATAGTGATTTGACAAACTAGCTAAAGAGTCCTTGATGTTTTATAAATAAGACAATTTAGAAAATGACACCCACATGAATTTTAAAAATCACACACAAAAATTGCCACTATCACTTGAAATCTGCTGCTTATTTTGTAAATGGATATTAGAAATACACTTACGTTATCACTTATAATTTACAAATGCACCAAGCTGAATTGATCGAATAGAGTCCAAAATGGGAGTAGGCAGTATGTAGAACACTTGAATAGGTACAAAACTATGTCTAAAAGGGATAAGATTCAGGTAAACTGGCAACTGTATAAAGTGCAGTTTATAACTGAGTACAAGCTGTGTTTAGACAAGTATCAAAAGAGACCATGACCATAGAGCCCTCAAATTATACTCGGGTTGATTCCAGGCACCATTACTCTACTGTATCTGCCAGAGAATTCTCTGCTATGTAAGCATTCTTTCAGGATAAAGGGCTTAATAACTACTCCTGGTTGTTAAGTGGCTTAAGTTCTATTGTTCCGGGACCAGTAATTAATTCAAAATATCTTCACCCTTCTTCTCTTAAAGGTCTTTGCTCCTCAAGGAGCAAAGACTGCTCCTTGAGGAGCAAATCAACATGAAATCAACACGTTGATTTCATGGCTGAGTGTTCTTTCTCAGATAAGAACAATATTTCAACTGTGAGCAGGACAATTATGTTCCCAAACACATTCCTGTTCCTTTATTTATCCTTCACTGCTATGCAGAAGCTTCAGCATGGCAGTGGGATGAAACCCCAAGAATATCTTGATTTTGCAAAATGATAGAATATTCATGTTGCAGAGGGAGTTTGAGGATATAGTTTAAATCCCTCATTTTAAATTAAAAGTCCCTGCAGCATTTATATGTTACACCTTAGGTGATGTAGGTGATCAGTAACAGATTTCCTGTACTGATTGAGTCACTAGATTTCGATTAACACTACTAGCCCGTTCCCCAGCAAACAAATTCCCTTTCGACTACATTGTTACATTTACCATTCTATTACTTTCTTTTCTCCTTCCCTACGTTATGTCACACAGTTTTTCTTAGGACAGCAATTCTTACAGTGTGGTGCCATTTCAGGAAGCCTATGAGGTCAAAACTACTTTGTCAATAATAGTAAGATATCTACTTCACTCCTTCCTTTATGAGTGTACAGGGAGTTATCCAGAAGCTGCATAGTGTGATATATTGAAACACAGTGAATGCAGAAGCAGATATGAGAATCCAGAGAATCCAGAAACCTCACATCAAAGAAATTTATAGAAATTCAAAGCAATGCCACTCTTTTCAAAATTATTGTTTTGGAAAATATTGGCATTTTCACTAAAATAGGTTCTTTTTTTAGCATATAATGATTACAGTGTTATTTTTACATGAGTTTCTAAATAGGTATTTTTTAAACATCTGTTTTAATTCTTAATGTGGTAAGTATCAATATATATACATATAAACAAAAGCTCCTTGGAGTCCTCAATAAATTTAAGAATATTAAAGAGCCATCAGATTAAAAATTTGAGAATAATTGCCTTAGGTGCTTATTTCCCCTTACCCTAAGGATGAGGGGAAAACACAGGGAAATGTGTCCTAATCATAGAAGAAATATAGTAGCTAATACAAAAGAATTTATTAATAAAGCTTCTAATATCTATCTCGCCCACTCCAGTTAAGATCTGTGAAAAGAGTCACCTTGTATTATTTTTCACTACTATATCCCCAGCAGTGTACAGTATTTGTTACTTTGGGCAAGTTGTTTCACATATATATTCCTCTGTAAACCAGGAATAACCATATTAACTTCAAAGATTTTTAATAGTTATTAAATAAAATAATGAATGTAAAATAAAGCTTCTCATATAAGCCTTAGAGATAATAAATGTTCAAAATGAAACTTTGGATGACGGGGTAATGGTCAGATAGAATAGTAATAGCGAGGGTAATAATGGAGATACAGTAGTAGTAGTACTATCATTATTGTTGTTATTGTTTTTATTTTTTAATTGAGCTGTAATTTACATAACTTAAAGTGCACACATCTTAGATATGCACCTCAAAGATGTAAATACCTTTTACATATGTATTTACCCATTTTATCATCACCCAGGTTAAGATATATTTTGTTGTTTTGTGTGTGTGTCTTTTTATTGCAACATTTTGCAGCAGTATCGAAATACTGGTATGGTAAAAGAAATCACAGTGCTTAATTTAGTCAATAATTATAAAGAAAATAGCAAAATACATAATATGTAGCAATATTGAATAAGTATTAATTAGGTATTATTTGTGAAACTAACTTATTCAATTCCACAAGATCTTGATTCAAAAGTTAGTTTTATATTAAAAGTTAGCTTATTTCCTGGCCAACAACTGTAAAATTTTAATTCTTGCTTTTATAACACTCTTCCCTTTTTTGTTTCTCTTCTGCATTTAAAACTAATGTATTCTGTAATTGGTTTATCTGTCTTGCTTATCATGTGTATTTCCCACCAGAATGCAAGTTGAATAAGGACAGAGTGGTTTACTCATGGTTTTATGCTCAGTACCTAGAAGATTATGTGGCATAGTAATTGCCTATTAGATAATTGTTAATTAAGTGTTGAGAGAATGATAGGTTTTAAAAACATGTTTAATGCAACTGGAAAATTATGACCACATTACCATTATAAGTATTCAAGTATGAACACTGATGAAATATAAAGAAAATAAAAACAAAACTTGTTTGGAAGTTTTCTTTGTTTTCATATTTTTGTTTGTTCTGGACTTTCTAATGTAATTTATTTAGTAAATTGAAATTAGAGGAAAGCAATAATGAAATGAAAACACAAGAGGGAAGGCACACAACGTGATTTATCCCAGTTGCTATATAACTTCGAATGACAGACCAGTGACTAAAAGCCAATCTGTTAATTAATCCATAATGATTTGTCCAGTTTTGACAGTTTGGTAATACCTTAATCTCTTCATGCTTCAAATGCCAATACATTTCAAGTGACCTTTTGGAATTTTTTTTTTTTTTTTTTTTGGATCTAAAAGCAAGCAAATATCTAATGACAAGAACTTCCCAACTTAAGCCCAGTAGAGATGGAATTGTTGCAGAATTCTCTTATAGTCTATGTGAAAGCACAGAATATGCTATGTCAGGAATTTCAATAAATGAACAGAGGACAAACAGATAAATAAGTAAAATAGAACTGCTCTAAGATGATGAATAATGACTCATATGAGGCTTTGACATACATTAGTAATCTATTCAACAATAGGAAATGGATAAATCATGGTGAACAAAAACACATGACTTATCTTAAGGAATAAATGTTGTTATACAACTCCATCTACACATTTCACTGTAGGATGCAGACCCACAGTCCTCTTATCCTATAGTATTTTTTTTTAGAGACAGAAACTTCTAATTTAATGTGAAATCTTTAAATTTCTAATACTGAACATTTAATTTAAATGTAAAACCATGTGTAGATCAACAATTTGTGGAGGAAATAATGTGGTCATGGCTAACAGTTTATCAGTCCCATTTATCAGTGTTTACTCATAACCCCATGTACATATTAAAACTTAAAGCACCCCATTCTATACAGTTGTATTAAGTTATTGAGTAATACGTTCATAGACTTAAACTATAATTTCAATGGAGATTTTTTTTTTTTTTTACTTTCTCCATTTAATTGTTCTTCACTTGGAAGGAGTTCTTAAAGTATTCATTTTCACTGCCTTTAGGGTCTTTGTTAAGCAGCAAATGATATACTTGCTTTTGAAAGAAATACTATTTTTTAATGAAGAGAATGAGTATCAATTTTATTCTGATGTCCAACTTTCATGTCTGGTTTTAAAAATTAGTGTATACTCACAATTTTGAATCACTTTAATCCCATTTTTCTGTGTCTATCCTTAGAGGGTATCAAGAAAAATGTAATTATATACCTTAAGGATACATTTAAATTCTACTTGAATACACATATTGCCATCACTCAGTCTATCTGATTCTTTCTCTCTTAATAGCAGAGCCAATTTCCCAGCATCTTAATCATTTTCACTGCTTCTTCCTGGATAGTTTCCAAATTATCTGCATCCTTGAACTTGTAGAACTTGTGGAGGAGCATAATCTATAGAGATATTTCAAGCAAGAATTAAGTATTGCTAAGTTCTCTTTTGACAGTGATGGTGAAAGTCCCTATTCCATAAAAGTGATATAAAATGCAGTAATTTTTCACTCTCCCACACAATTGCCCTCCACCTTTACAGTTACTATCTATTTAAAATAATTTGATAATTTGGAATAGGAGAAGGTCAGGATGTAGAGTTCATGAGATAAAAATGGTGAAGAAAGAGAAATGATTAAGGAAGGATTGGGGATGACATCTTTGTCTTTAATAATCAAAGAACCCTCATGAAACAGAGGAAATCAGCTCCATTCACATGTTGATGCTTTTATTCTTGCTTTGGCGTCTTTTATGTGTGATTACTCAGACATATATTACACACCTTCAGTGATGAAACCTTATTGCTTCTAAAAGCACTCCTTCCCTTTTAAATTAATTGGAGGTATCAGAAAGTTGTTCCTTAATATGTGCCCTAATCTTTCTTCTTGCAAACTGCACCCAGCAAGGAGCAGTTACAATTTGAACCTAGGGCTTTACTCTAGAACCTACTGTTCTTACCACCAAGGATTGCTGTATTATATGAAAATACCACTCTTCCTCAGGTATTGTCTTTACATCCCACAATAGACATGCCAGAAATTAAATAGCTCACATAATCTCTGGGAGAGTTCTTTCATACTTGAGCTTTATATTAACATTGGGAAATTTTCCAGTTTCTGGCCTAATCTTGCAAGCATGTCAAGTGTACACATGAGTCAGAGAACTACTTGAGAGGTCATAGGATAGTAATCTGGAGACAATTTATAGGCATATTGAATATATCTAATTAAAAAGAGGAGCTTTTAAAATCATCCATAGATTAATCAATTGGATGCTTAATGAAATCAATAAAATCAAAAAATTTTGAGGGTATAAATTGTTCATTAATTTTGTTCCTTCCTGTCAAAATCATTTGGTAAGTCAGGAGTCATAAAGTAGGTGTATAGTTGAAAGCATAATATTTAATCTGCTTAAATTTATTTCTACACTATATGTTATAGGAACAAAGTGTTTTATCAATACACATATTTTGTAGACTACCAATATTTTTCTTAATCAATGAAGACTCATAAAAAATGTGTGTACATTGACCCTTTCCCAAGTTATAATCTTATTGTTTAATTAAACTGCACCTTACTATATGCAATAATTAACAAAATAATTTAAGAATATGATGCAGCATTTTGTATAAAAACCTGAAGTACATGACTTTATAAAATATATTAAATTTTAAATTTAAAATATTAATTAAATTTTAACTTCAGATGTTATTCAAATGAATGTTTAATTAATTATTTTAAAAGTATTTATCAGTTAATTAATTTGTTTCTGAGTGAAGCAGTGTAAATAATACAGCACAAATGTAACTTACTTTTCTATTTTATAAATGTTTGAACTGGGTTTGTGGTAAAGTGTTTCAGGAGAAGAGAAGAAGGAATCCACCCATATTATTTTAGGAAAGGAAAAAAAATGGTTTAAAAAACCAACTCAGTACAAAAAATGGTATTGGTCTTTTTTGGCTTTTATTGTTCTATGGCTGTCATGCTTAGGGAATAGGGTACAGATCACTGTGAAAATACAGTAGGGATATTTTCATCTTATTTATATGTATGTATGCAACACTTTAATTATCATAAGAATTATTTATTTAAAAAGTAACTTGGGCTTCCCTGGTGGCACAGTGGTTAAGAATCCAACTGCCAATGCAGGGAACACGGGTTCAAGCCCTGGTCCGGGAAGATCCCACATGCTGTGGAGCAACTAAGCCCATGTGCCACAACTACTGACCCTACGCTCTAGAGCCTGTGAGTCACAACTACTGAGCTCACTTGCCACAACTACTGAAGCCCGCGTGCCTAGAGCCCATGATCCGCAACAAGACAAGCCACCGCAATGAGAAGCCTCTGCACCGCAACTAGAGAAAGCCCGTGTGCAGCAACAAAGACCCAAAGCAGCCAAAAATAAATAAATAAAATAAATAAATTAAAAAAATAATAATTGGGTTACATTTATCCCTGTAGTTGTTGTGGAGCAATATCTTTTCTTGGAGGTATCATTTTCAACAACTTTAACATTTTTGCCAATATGAATTTTATATTATTTTTAAGTAAATGGACATATTATCATATGTTACTCTTATAATGAAAGCAAATAATAATTTTAAGTCAATCCTTAGAATAACAAAATATGATTCATAACTTTCTAATATAAGCCGAAGAACAGGAAAAATGGCACTTTATGGAGTGCTTGAATTGCCTCTCCCTGTTTATGTAGGACACAAAAGTTATCCTGCTATTGCTTGAACTCGATAGGTTAACAGTTACATGAATAAATTATTGGAAGTTCCTGGAAGCAAGGGAGCAACTCTGGAAGATAATTTTGTTGTTCCTTTCATAGCCCAGAGCTCTGTGGCAGTCAATGACACAAGCACAGACATTAGACCAACAAGCAAGGCAGCTCCTGTTTTGAGGCAGAGAAAAATAAGCTGCCACAAATGCCTCACAACTTTATTATTTCAATTGATAACATTTATGAAGACCTCATAAAGTTGCAAACTGTTATAATACAAAAAGGCAGTTATAACAATGCAAAGTGGTCTATCATTACCTCTTGATGACAACTTTATTACTGTTGTAGACCAGTTTTGTTCAGGGGAATCCAGTAGCCATAAGTTATTTTGAAGTGAAGCAGCACAGCAGGCTGGAGTATTACAGTATAAAATTTATTTTTTATGAGACACAATAATTATATCAAACAGTTACCAAAATGTCTGAGAGCTACAGGATCTATTAAGATATCACAACAGAGATATCTCCTTTATGCTCACAGGGAATGGCAATAAGCATTACTACCTGGGTAGAGAGACAGGCTCTCACAACTCATCCTTGGATTGCCTACAAGGTACTGTTGCAGGTGACTGGCAAAGATGAAGTTTATTAAAGTGCCATTTCACAGAGCTCAACAAAGCATGAAACTTAAGGGTCTCTAGCCATGGAAGGGATTTGGCATCCACCAGTATCTAATTATGAGAGTCAGGAGGAAAGAGTTTATTATCACCTGTGGACTACTACCTCTTTAGCCTTGAACATTTTTAGTTTTTTATTAAATAGAGGATACGAAGCAAAAGAAACAGCAATATAATTAATTTCCTTAGTAACTTTCTTGCAAAAAATCTGATATATGAGGTCTTCATATTAATTGGAGAGTCAGAATGTCACATGTGAGTTTCAAATATGCTGTCTCTCCTTCAGATCTAGGTCCAGAAGTCATTTTAGGAATTACCAAATTCCTGAGATAGTACCGAATTTATTTTGAGTCACTTCTGTACTCTAGCATCATCTCCTAACCCTGAAGCTATTTGTATTCTTTATTACTCATTCAAAAATATTTATTAAATGTTTACTATGTGTCCAGCACTGTTCTGGGCAAAATGGGAACCAAATTAGAATTTATTCCAGGAAAAAATGTTCACAGATTGATTTGAATTATATGCTTCTTATAAAATATTTTCTTACCCATTTGAATATTCTGAATAGATACACTCAAGGTGTAAAGAAAGCAATGTAGTGGCCTTTGTATAACTAACGTGAACACAGTCCATGTAACCCTGAACATTTAATAATGAAACTGCTTGTCCGTAAAGGTGAGTAGTTTATACTAAGTATCTTGTACTACACAATTTCTTAGGCACCTCCTCCCTCCAATTTATTTGGAATTTCTCTCACTCTATTGTTATCCCACTAACAATTTGCCATGTGTGTATCTTGACTGGTACTCTCACTTATTTGATTCCTAATGTGATTAGTTCCCACTACCTTTGGTAGTCTGTCATTCTGATTCTCAGTCTGGCTTAGCTTCTGGAATTGTATCTGGTATACTCATCCTGATGCCTCTCAGTCCTGTGGTGTCAAAAGTGAGGGTTCAGGTCCTCAGACCTGTAATTGAGAGAGTGACGTGTATTAATAAAGTTTTGTGGTTGTTAGTTTCAGTTTTAAATACAAAGTTAAAATATAAACACACCCTTGTGTTATAATATTCAAACAAAATAGAAACACATAGATTAATGTCAAAGTCTCCATTCAAACACACTCAAATTCTACATCCTTTCCTGTAGTTTTCTCATATGGTTTCTGTTCTTTATACCATTTTTTAAAAAAATTTGCTCTTCATCTTTATTTTGATTTAGTGAATCTTCTCATCTATCTGGAGATTTTTATCTGGCTGTATAATATGCAAAATGTTGTGATGGATGGTTTCTATTTTCTTCTCCACACTCACTCCATATACTCTTGTCCATTCTTTTCCATGCTCCAAGAAGCTGATCTTTATGGTCTGGATCACAATGTGCATTTGTTCTCTGTTTTCTGCTTGAGCTTGGGCAAAGAGAGCCATTAGAAAAAGTTCAGAGTATAGGAGAAGAGTAAGGATGGGGTAATTATTCCTCTGCCTCCCTCTCTTCCAGGTCACCAAGAGGTGACTGTGTACCTTTACCAATAACCCCCACTCCTCCTACAGCTTCTTCCTCAGGGTTCTGGTAAACACTTCCTCTTTTTGTCCTGTAAGGCCAATGAGTGAGTGGGAAAGGGTTTCTGTGGTGCTAGGCCCCAGGGTACTTCTTTATTCTGGGTTGGTTACCTTTAATTTGCTCAAACTTTTGTAATTAAAAACACGTTTTTCATTAATTCCTCCTGAATTATCCCATAACTGTAATCATAAATAATAAATTTGCTTATGTTTTCTCATTAGGACTTGATACTCTCCCAGTCAGATTGAGTGAATTTCTCTTCACACATTTCTTACCCTTAATCTGTAAATCAAAGAAAATAAAAATATTAACTTCAGGTTCTGAAATTAAATGAAATAAAGCATGTAAAGTACTTATTATACTGATGAGGGTATGGTAAAGTATCAATAATGTGACTGCTTTTAGACGGAGATTTCCTCTTGTTGCTTACTCCTTAGCATGGTCCCCAACATCGAGTTGTTGTTTTGTTTTTATTAGCATTTTGGTAATATTCTATTCTCCTAAATTTAAAGCTAACCTGCCATTTCACAAAAAGGTATTCATCTCACAGTATCCAATTAAAATTGTAAATATTACTGGCATAAGAATTGCATCTTACCTGAAATACTAATACTAATATATATACTATATATATGTATATATATTCTCCATATATATGTGTATATATAGTCTCCATTATATTTGAGTCTTTTATTGTAAAAAATAAAAGGAATGTATCGCAACATTAATTTTTAGACATTTAAAAGTTTATTAATACTGTATCTAGGGTATTTTTTTTCCTTTCTTTTAAACATTTATCAATTAGAAAGCTATTGAATTTGCATATATATTTTGCAATTTCCCCATTTTCATAGTTATTTAACATTATATATAATTTTTGAGTGAACCCCTTAGAGTTTCTGTTTCTCTTTCATTGAAACCAAATAGTTCTGCATTCTTAATAGTACAACAAACTCTTTCCTAACATT